>NC_135328.1:96380356-96681973 GCF_023851605.1 Tamandua tetradactyla
TTACAGCTCCATGATTTTTCATTTTTTCTTCTAGGTGCTTCAAGACACTGGAGACCAACAGAAATATTAATATAATGATTCAACAACCATACTCATTTGTTAAAACCTACTTTCTCTGTATTACTCCACTATCACCTTTGATCTTTCTCCCACTCTTTAGGGGTTTTGGGCTATGTACATTCTAACTTTTCATGTTGGAAGGGGCTGATGATAATACGAAATAGTGGGCTAGAACTAGCTGATGTTCTGGAGAGGCTGGCCCCTTTACATTTCAGGACTTATCCTATGTAATTGCTCTTTAATATAGTATGACACTGATATTCCAAAATGTTATATTATAGAGGAATTTTACTGCTAGTTTGCTTAGTGTGGTGGTTTAAAAACATGTCCACAAAATTTTTGACATTCCTCCCTTCAAAATCTCACCTCTGATTCCCCTTCCCTCTAGTGTGGACTGGACTTAGTAGTTGACATCTAACAAATAGAATGTGGTAGAAATAGCATGAGATCTATGAGATTAGGTCAATAAAGCCTTGAGACTCCTTTCTTGCTCTCTTCTTTGGATCACTCACTCTGGGAATCCAGCTTCCATGTCATGAGGACACTCAAGAAGCCGTATGGTACAACTGCAACTAAAAGAATAAAATACCTAGGAATAAATTTAACTAAAGAGACAAAAAACCTATATAAAGAAAACTACAAAAAACTGTTAAAAGAAATCACAGAAGACCTAAATAGATGGAAGGGCATACCGTGTTCATGGATTAGAAGACTAAATATAGTTAAGATGTCAATCCTACCTAAATTGATTTACAGATTCAATGCAATACCAATCAAAATCCCAACAACTTATTTTTCAGAAATAGAAAAACCAATAAGCAAATTTATCTGGAAGGGCAGGGTGCCCCGAATTGCTAAAAACATCTTGAGGAAAAAAAACGAAGCTGGAGGTCTCGCGCTGCCTGACTTTAAGGCATATTATGAAGCCACAGTGGTCAAAACAGCATGGTATTGGCATAAAGATAGATATATTGACCAATGGAATCAAATAGAGTGCTCAGATATAGACCCTCTCATCTATGGACATTTGATCTTTGATAAGGCAGTCAAGCCAACTCACCTGGGACAGAACAGTCTCTTCAATAAATGGTGCCTAGAGAACTGGATATCCATATGCAAAAGAATGAAAGAAGACCCATATCTCACACCCTACACAAAAGTTAACTCAAAATGGATCAAAGATCTAAACATTAGGTCTAAGACCATAAAACAGTTAGAGGAAAATGTTGGGAGATATCTTATGAAACTTACAATTGGAGGCGGTTTTATGGACCTTAAACCTAAAGCAAGAGCACTGAAGAAGGAAATAAATAAATGGGAGCGCCTCAAAATTAAACACTTTTGTGCATCAAAGAACTTCATCAAGAAAGTAGAAAGACAGCCTACACAATGGGAGACAATATTTGGAAATGACATATCAGATAAAGGTCTAGTATCCAGAATTTATAAAGAGATTGTTCAACTCAACAACAAAAAGACAGCCAACCCAATTACAAAATGGGAAAAAGACTTGAACAGACACCTATCAGAAGAGGAAATACAAATGGCCAAAAGGCACATGAAGAGATGCTCAATGTCCCTGGCCATTAGAGAAATGCAAATCAAAACCACAATGAGATATCATCTCATACCCACCAGAATGGCCATTATCAACAAAACAGAAAATGCCAAGTGCTGGAGAGGATGCGGAGAAAGAGGCACGCTTATCCACTGTTGGTGGAAATGTCAAATGGTGCAACCACTGTGGAAGGCAGTTTGGCGGTTCCTCAAAAAGCTGAATATAGAATTGCCATACGACCCAGCAATACCATTGCTGGGACTCTGCTCAAAGGACTTAAGGGCAAAGACACAAACGGACATTTGCACACCAATGTTTATAGCAGCGCTATTTACAATTGCAAAGAGATGGAAACAGCCAAAATGTCCATCAACAGAAGAATGGCTAAACAAACTGTGGTATATACATACGATGGAATATTATGCAGCTTTAAGACAGGATAAACTTATGAAGCATGTAATAACATGGATGGACATAGAGAACATTATGCTGAGTGAGTCTAGCCAAAAACTAAAGGACAAATACTGTATGGTCCCACTGATGTGAACCGACATTCGAGAATAAATTTGGAATATGTCATTGGTAACAGAGTCCAGCAGGAGTTAGAAATAGGGTAAGATAATGGGCAATCTGAAGGGATACAGACTGTGCAACAGGACTAGATACAAAAACTCAAAAATGGACAGCACAATAATACCTAATTGTAAAGTAATCACGTTAAAACACTGAATGAAGCTGCATCTGAGCTATAGGTTTTTTTGTTTGTTTGTTTGTTTGTTTGTTTGTTTGTTTTTTGTCTGTCTGGTTGTTTGTTTGTCTTTTTTTTTTTACTACTGCTATTACTTTTATTTTTTTTTCTCTATATTAACATTCTATATCTTTTTCTGTTGTGTTGCTAGTTCTTCTAACCCGATGAAAATGTACTAAGAAACGATGAGCATGCATCTATGTGATGATGTTAAGAATTACTGATTGCATATGTAGAATGATATGATTTCTAAATGTTGGGTTAATTTCTTTTTTTTTCTTTTTTCCCGTTAATTAATTAAAAAAAAAAAAAAAGAAGAAGCCGTACGGGAGGTCATGCAATGAGGACTTGAGATGTCCTGCCAACAACCACAAAAGAGGCGAGGCTTCTGACCAGCATTCATGTGAGAGAGTCTCTTGGATGCTGATCCCCCAGCCCCAATCAAGCCTTCATACTACTGCAGGCCTGGCTGACATCTTCACTATGTTCTGGAGATCCTGAGCCAAAACCAGTCAGCTAAGCTGCCTCTAAATTCCGGTCTACAGAAATTGTGAGAAAACTAATATTAGTTGTTTTAAGCTGCTATTTTTTTGTGTGGCACTTTGTTACCCAGCAATAGATAACTTATATACTTTGTTTTCCTGATGCACATACTATTTATCATTAACTTTGAGCCTAGCTTTATGTTATCCTTACAATAACATGAAATGTGCCTGTTTTTGCTTGAGTGCAGCTTTGAATATGTTTAATTTCACCTCTTCTTTAGTAGCAAAAGTTATCATTTCTCACAGGAAAGGTATAAATTTGCCTTGTGCTAGAAAACCTCAATTGGTTTATTAGCATGGTCACTGCGCTCTCCTTTAAAATTGCTAGAAACTCTGGTTTCATGGCACTATTGGAAAACAATTTGCAATAATGAATAAAAACTAAAGACAAATGGATCTCCAGTCCATATAAAACTAATTTTTAGATTAAAAATTCATGTAAAACTAATTTTTAGATTAAAAATCATTATATTTAATATTGTACTTCAACTACTTTGCAAAAAGTTTTAAGATTAAATTAGGCCATTTTTGTGAAATGCAAAATAATAGTAACAAAAATTTTCAATTGGACCCATATAAATTATGACAAAAATAATAAAAATCTGTCTATTGATGGTTCTATTTAAATATCATAAAATAAAAAATATCTAGTTAGATTGATCAAAAGAAAAAAAGGAGATACAGTTGCCAATATTGTGAACGAAGAAGGGGACATTACTAAAAAGCCTACTAATATTAAAGTGATTGAAAGGAAATATTATGGACAACTTTAAGCAATAAATTCAACAATTTAGATAAAATAGAAAAATCCTTTGAAAGGGAAAAACTATCGAAATTCATTTAAGACATAAGATGATTGTATCTATTAAAGAAATTAATTTGTAGGTGAAAACTTTCCCACAAAACACCAGTTGCGTGCGTTGTAAGTAATAAATTCTACCAAACATTTAATAAAAAGTACTAATTCTACACAAATTCTTCCAGAACATAATAGAGGATCAAAAACATCCTAACTCATTTTATGATGCCATAATTGACATATACCAAAATTGGACAAAGATATTACAAGAAAACAAACAAACAAAAAACTATATCCCTCAGAAACACAGATACAAAATCTCTAACAAAATTTTAGCAAATCCTTAAAAAGATTTAGTAAATCAAATCAAGTAATATATAAAAAGAATGATACATCATGAGCAAGTGGACTTTATCTTTGAAAGGCAATATTAATTGTAACAGTCAAAAACCAATCAAGAATATAGGGGGCTTAGAGATACACAGAAGCTAGAGATGAGTGCAGGGTTAGCTAATGAGGCTAAATTCCAATGTAAGGGAATAGATAGAAGTGAAGGTCATTCTCTAGTGGGCCTATAAGAATATTACTATGTTGAGGATGAACAAGATTGAGAAGGGTTGTATAGACCTACATGTCCCACTGATTAGCACTAGAAATATGAATTAGTTCTTGTAAGAATTACTTCAAAGATGTGATTCGTGGACAAAGAGTGTTCAAGTCCAGGGTACGGGGGAAAACTGCTATTGCGTGATATGGGCTATGTTCAAAAGGAAACCATCGGCACAACCACAGCAACAGCAGAGTTGTGTTGGGGGAGGGACAAGAGTTAAGAGGAGGTTTAGATTTCCCATTTGGCAAGGATGTGTTTATTGGTATTCTTTCTCTTGGGAACAATGAGACTGTTGATAGAATGTGGACTTTGGGCACCATACATGATACCTGATGATTGCAGGTGGCTGAAGGATGCACTGACTGAGAAGCAGATTGGTGAACAATGGTATATGCTTATGAACAAAGGTTGTGCTGCTACAAAAAGGAGCAAAGTTGTAAGGCACGCAATGATGTGAATGAACATGTGGGACATTTGGTGAGACAAAATAAGCCAGAAATGAAAGAACAACAATGGGATGGTCTCCTTTAGAAAATGCTTAGAACCACACAGACTCTTTGAGACCAAAGGAAGAAAGGTTTATTTGGTCTGGAACTGAAATTTCTATAGCGCATAATCTAACTCAACCTATCTGTATAGCTCATTTGAACAATCAAAACACAGGGAGCACAGAATAAGAAAGAGGTCCTTTAATCCTGTATAGACTATTGTAATACCTGAATATATCCTAGCGTATAATAAACAAACAATCAAAAAGTACTGGCAAAGTCCCTTGAGGGATGAGAGAAAGAATGTGGAACTATTAAACCTTACCATCAGGGAATCCCCTGATACTGTGTCAAACTTTTAGGGACACCCAAATCAATAGGCCATGGCCTTGATCATGAGGCTTACTCTCTTGAAGCTTCTGTACATAGCGGAGAAGCTTAGACTACCTATATGTATGCCTAAGAGTTACTTCTGGAGAACCTCTTTTGTTGCTCAGATGTGGCCTCACTCTCTTTAAGCCCACCTCTGCAAGTGAAACCATTGCCCTTCCCCCTAGGTGGAACATGACATCCAGGGGTGAAAGTCTCCCTGGCAACATAAGAGATGACTCCCAGGGATGTTTCTGGTCCTGGCACCGTGGGATCAACAATTCCATCCTGACCAAAAGGGGGAAAAGAAGTGTAATTAATAAAGCTTCAGTGGCAGAGAGTGTTCAAAGAGAGTCAAGAGGCTACCCTGGAGGTTGCTCTTACATAAGCTTCAGGTAGACCTGGCTACCTATCATAACCTGCCAACCCCCAACCAGGACCATTCCAGTCGATCTTACAGCATACCTAGGGCAATAGATAAGATTCCACAAGGGTTCCAAGCACTAGACAACTTTCTAAAAACCTACAACCTCCAGATGGTCCAGATAAGTCCTGAAATCTAGAGGGCCCAGCCTCTCCAGAACATCAGATAGTTCCATCTCCCTATCTCATATTAGTGACAGATCCTTCCAGTATGAAAAATTTAGAATGCCCATAGAACAAACACCCCTAAAGAGAGGGTTGGAAGGATCAAAGGTAATGGGTGGAGTTATATAGTGAAGATAGGATTTAACAAATAAATACGAATGCTGAATCATTAAATTGATATCTCTTTTAGTTTCCAGTATCTTAGAGCAGCTAGAAGTAAAAACTTAAAATGGTAGAATTGTAAGCCATGCCAAACTTTGAAATATGTTCTACAATTGTGGTGCTGTGCTTTAAAATTTATTGCTTTTTTGCATATATGTTATTTTTCATAAAAAATGAAGGAGAAAAAGTCAATTGTGATGATAAAAAAATATTTAAGCCTTCTAGCCTCCTATATTCTGGAGTAGCTAGAAAGAAAAATCTTAGATGATTGTATGGTAGCCCATGACAAACTCTGGGATCTGTCCTGTAACTACTTGTTGAAGAGTGCTGTGAAAGCTATTGCTTTTTTATTTCTTTGCTTTGTATAGATGTTATACTATTTGGTAAAAAAGTTTTAAAAAATCAATGTAATCTATCATATTAATAGACTTAAAAAGAATAATCATATGATCATCTCAATAGATATAGTAAAAGCCTTCGTCAACATTCAACACCCACTCATAATAAAAACTAGGAATAGAAAAAAAATAAATGTATCAACTGATAAAGGGCAGTTACAGAAAACTTACAGCTAACATTTTACTTTGCGGTGAAGGACTAAAATGCAATCTCCCTAAAAAAGCAAGGAGGCAAAGATGGCCAATAGCAGCACTTCTATTCAACATTATATCAGAAGTCTCAGCTAGTTCAATAAAGCAAAAATAAGTAAGTAAGTAAATAGATAAACAAACAAAAGACATATCATTTAAAAAAGAAACAAAACTATCTTAATTCAAAGATATCATGATTGTCTATCTGGAAAATTTTATACATTCTACACAAACGCCCCTAGAAGCAATACGTTTTGCAACAGATAATTTCACACAGGAGACAGGTCAATATAGAAATTCAATTATATTTCTATATACTAAAATAAAATACTTGGAAATGGAAATTAATAAGTATAATTTACAATATATCAAAACATTAAATGGCAATCAATTTAACAAAATATGTGCAAAACCTGTACACTGAAAACTGCAAAACATTGCTGAAAGAATTTTAAGAGCTAATTAAATGGAGAGCTATGCCATGTTCAGCAATTGGAAGACTTAATATTGCTAAGATTTTAATTCTCCCCCAAATGATGTACAGATTCAATGTAATCCCAATCTAAATCCCAGCAGCCATTTTTTGATTTTTGCAGTTTTTTTTTCATAGAAATTGACTAGCTGAATCTAATCTTCATGTAAATACAATAATACTATAATGAATAAAAGTAATTTGGAGGACCTAAATGCTACCTGAATCCAAGACTTATTATAAAGCCACAGTAAACAAGGCAATGTGGTATTGGCATAAGGATTGACATGTAGAAAAATGGAACAGAGTGAAGAGTACAGAAATAGATCCATACATGTGGAGTCAATTGTTTCTTGACAAAGAGGATAAGGGAAAAGGATGGTCTGTTTCAACAAATGGTGCCAGAGCAATTGGCTATCCATATGAATAAAAAGGGGGGGGGGGGTTAAGCATTTCCTCACAATATATACAACACAAATTAAAGTTGATAATAGAACTAAATATGAGATAAAACTGCAATACTTCTAGATGAAAAGATAGAAGAAAAGCTTTAAGATCTTGGGTTGAGCAAAGAATTCTGAAGCAGGACATAAAATACACAATAAAAGAAATAAAGTGATAAATTGGACTTTCTCAAAAGTTTTGCCTTAAGAAAATTTAAAGGCAAGTCACAGACTGGGAGAAAATATATGCAAAACACATATCAGATATATAAAGAACACTTTATATGTCAGACTCTAAAAAGACTATATAAAGAACTATATAAAGAAAAAAATACTATATAAAGAATGCTTGCTACTCAAGAATGAGAAACAACCCAATAAAAGATGGGCAATATATTTGAACAGAAACTGCATCATAGAAGGCATTCGAATGACATGAACACCTATGAAATGATATTAATTTTTAGGGAACTCAAATAAAAATCAAGAGTTAATTCTATACAACAATTACTATGGCTAAATAAAAAGACAATACCATATGTTGATGAGTATATGGAGCAACTGGAACTCTCATTGCTGATGGTAACATATGTTATTACAGCCACTTAGGAAAACGGTTGGGCATTTTATTATAAAGCTAAACATATAGTCACACAGCCTAAAATGCCATTCAAAGATACCTACTAAAGAGAAAGAAATCATTTGTTCACAAAAAGATTTGTACATGGATATTCATAGCAACTTCATTCATAATAGCCTCAAACTAGTAATAATCCTAATCGCTAAAAACTGGTGAATTAATAAACATATGATAATCCATACAGAATACCACTCAGCAATAAAAAGAAAAAATTTCTGATGCATGCAACTATGGATAAATCTAAAATTAATTATATCAAGTGAAAGAAGTCAGACCCAAAAGACTATAGGACTCCATTTATAGAAATTCTAGAAAATGCAAAGCCAGGAGAGTCCATCAGTAGCTGTGAGAGACCAGGGATGGGGGAATGTAATTGAGTGCAAAGGGGCACAAGGGATCTATTTGGGATGATAGAAATGTTCTATGCCTTAATTGTGTTGGTGGTTGAATGACTATACGCATGAAACTTCACACTTAAATTTCATGATAATTATACTTCAAAAAATTGATTTACAAAGAAAAAAAACAGGGAAAAGTTACTCCAGCCAAGATGAATGGCACCTATTGAGAAAGTAATAACATTTAAATGCACAATAGTACTTTTAGAAACATTATAATTGACCTTACATTTCAAATTTGTAAAAGGTACATGAATATAATCACTTTCTGTTTTTTTTTTCTTTCTGAAACTAGCAAACTACTACTGTACATCTCTTGATAGATGGTCAAGCTTTGTGAAGAATTAATCTGGTACACAAGCTTTGGTGTGTATTTCCCTGACTTACTTTCCCTGAATTATTTTTGACTACCCATTCTTTAACTATGAACATTGATTATCTAATACCTATTCTTGGTCCTCTTCCCCTCTTTTTCCTTTTCCCAATTCTTCAGCTCTCCCTATATCCATATCCTGTACATTATGACTTTGTGGTCACTCCTAACAGAGGCAGAAAGCACTTCTTCATCCCTTGACTTTGAGCTCAGTCATGCTTTTGTCAATGTGATGTTAAAGACCCTTATCCAAATAAAAGGCTTAACTGTGCTTGTGGATTAGGCTTGCCCTCTTGCATTTCTGCTACCACTTTAAGAAGAGATTTTTCCCAAGTAGCTTCTGTAGCTCCAGCCTGGGCCCCAGAACAACATCTACATGTATCACCCCCCAGTCAACTTGAAGACCTATTAGCATGAGAATAGAGCCTTATTGTTGTATGCCCCTGAGTGTTGAGATAATTCGTTATGCAGCATTATTGTGGTATCTTCTCATTCCTTACTTATCTTTTCTACGGACTTTCGGACTTTCGGAGGAAGAGAGCATCCACTCCCATTGCCATTATTGTCACATTTAAGAAAAAGACTACCAAATCTGCCTCCACGCCTGGCCTCTCTTGTAATCTTTTCAGAATGAATACCTACTTGATATAGGAAGGAAGAAATAAAAATACATCACATAGCTGCCCACTGGTCACTGGGAAATTTATGTACATTTTACACAATTGGTATCAATAAATATTTTTGATCAGTTAATGGAAATATTATTGCTATAATTTCAAATGTGGAGATAAGTACTTATGATAACTTTCCCTCAGCAACTTACAACCTCACTCATTTTCCTGTTGTACTTTGTCACTTAGAAAGGATTCACTTACAGTAAAAAAGCATAGTTCTAAGAATCTAACTAATAACTTCTTAATTATTTTTAGTTTAATTCTTAAAAAATGTTTTCTAAGAATATTGGTACTTATATTACTACAGCCTGGAGCTGATATTTATATAAAATATTTAGTTTGTCATTTTATTGTGGTATAGAGTTTGATTTTTATTGTGAAGAAGTACAGGTGCATTGGGTTTAGTTTATTTAGATAAATTTTTAGATTTTTGTAATTGGCTTTGAGAGTTTTTTTTTTTTGCATGGGCAGACACTGGGAATTGAACCCAGGTCTCTGGCATGGCAGGTGAGAATTGAGAGTGTATTAAGGTAATGTATCACCATACTATATCATTGCAATGTTTTAAATAAATTAGGAAAAAGGGGACAGGTGTGCAGAAACTAAAGTGCATGAACAAATTATTTTGGAGATGGAGAAGACAAGCTACTTTCTGAAATATTTGGGGGAGTGATTGAGATAAGAAACATTTTTCCTATTTAAAAATTTTAAAGAAATTCAGAACAGTTTTAGATTCATAGAAAAATAGTGAAGACAGTACAGAGAGTTCCATATATCTCCTCAACCAGTTTTATCTATTACTTGTGTGTTACTAACATCCTGCTTTAGTAAGGTTCATTTGTTACAATTAATGAACCACTATTGACATGGTATTATTAACTAAAGCCAATAGTTTATTCATATTTACCTAGTGTCTTTTTACTGTTCCAGGATCCAATCCAGGATACCATATTACATTTACTCGTCTGTGATTGTTTTTCAGACTTTCCTTGTTTTGATGATCTTGAGAGTTTTGGGGAGTACTGATTAGGTATTTCATAGGATGCCCCCCTCCCCATTGGAATTTGGGTGATTTTTTTCTCAAGAATAGACTGGAGTTATGGGTTTGGGGGAGGAATTCCACAGAGGTAAAGTGCTATTTTTATCCATCATATCAAGGGTATGTAGTATCAATATGATTTATGACTGTTAAAGTTGACTTTGATCATGTAGCTGAGGTAGTATATATCAGGTTTCTTCTCTGTAAAGTTACCTTTTTCTTTCTCCTTCCATACTGCACTCTTTGGAAGCAAGTCACTATGTGCAGCCCACATTTAAGGGTTGGGAGTTATATTTGACCTTTACAGGGAAGGAGTATCTACATAAATTATTTGAAATTCTTCTGAAAGGGAGATATGTTTCTTTTCCCCCATTTATTTATGTATCTATTTAATCATTTATTAGTATCAGCATAGACTCATGGATATTTATTTTACATTATGAGTTATAATCCAATATTACTTAATTTATTTTGTTACCAAAAGTTTTTAAGCTTTGATCATTAGGAATTCTTTCAGTTGGCTCTTGCATCCCTTCAACATAACTCTATCAATGTAGGGTGTTGTTTTTTTTTGAGTACTTCTTTATGTTCTGGTACTACAAGATGCTCTGTAGTCATCTTGTATATTTCCTTCCCCAGTTCTAGAATCAGCTATTTCTCCAAGGAGCCCTGATTTCTTTTACTGCAGAATGACACTAGTAATCAAGATCTGAGGTGTGCTCAATTGCTACTTGGGTGACCTTGCTTCTAGGCATTCTTAGTGGATAGAGCAAGGAAATATATCTGTATCTATATGTATATAATAAGTTGTATATATATATGCATATCTATACATTTTTGTATGTATCTGTCTTCATCTATATTAATCTAAACTGATGTCTCCAACGTTAATCCATCATCATATGAGTCATTCTAGCCTCCTCCCCTCACCTATGTGTAAATTCTGACTCCAAGTGAAGCCTGAATTATACCATCCACTATCCACTTAATTGTGCAATTCCAAAGCATGCATATAGCAGTATCAAGTTGTTAATCTGTACCCTTGTAGAGAATAACTTTATCGCTAAGAATTCAGTGCTTATGTTCAGTTCCTTTGCCTTTACACTTATAGACTCCACTTATTTCCAAAGTTACTTAGGTCACATCTTTTCCCCTACTCTTTCATTGAGTGATTTTTCAAACATTTGTAATACAATTAGATTCTCTTGTCTCAGTCTTCATCCCTTCCTGGTATCTCTTGATCTCCTAATGACTTTTGAAATTTGCACACATTAAGGTTCACTCTGTTTTATAAAGTTTTACTGGTTTTGACAAATGAATAATGTCATGCATCCACCATTGCAGTATAATACAGAGTAATCACCTTAAAAATTCCCTGTGCTTCACCTATTCAACTTTTATTCCTTCACCCCAAACCCTTGGCAAGAACTGATAATTTTTACTGTCTTTAAAGTTTTGCCTTTTCCTGAATGTCATAGAATTGAATCATGTTATAGTATGTAGCCTTTTCAGACTGACCTCCATCACTTAGCAATATGCATTTAGGTCCAACTCTTTTGTTGTGACTTGATAGCTCATTTATCACTTACTAATACATTTTTATGGATGTACCACAGTTTATCCATCTCCCTCCTGAAAGGCATCTTGGTTGCTTCAAGTTTTTAATGATTATAGATAAAGTTACCATAAACATTTGGATGCAGATTTTTGTGTGGACATACATTTTCAATTCCATTGGGTCAATACATAGAGGTATGATTTCTGAATCATATGGTAAGGCTTTTAAAAACTATTGTATTCTACAGTAGTTGTGCCATTTCATATTCCCACTAGCAATGAATAGGAGTTAGTAGCTGCTTTGTGTCTTTGTCAGCATTTGGTATTGTCAGTATTTTGGATTTTAGCCATTCTAATAGATATGTAGTGGTATCTAATTGTTATTTTAATTTGCAATTCCCTAAAAACAAATTATTATGAACTTCTTTTCATATGCTTATTTCCCTTCTGATATCTTCTTTGGTGAGATGCCTGTTTGAGTCTTTTGCCCACTTTTAAATTGGCTTCCTTACTGTTGAGTTTTAAAGAGTTTGTATATGTTGTATACAAGCCTGTCATCAGATATTGTTTTCAAATATTTCCTCACAGTCTGAAGTTTGTCTTTTCATTCTCTTAACAATCTTTCATGGAGAAGAGTACTAAAATTTTAATAAATTCCAACTTATCAAACTGTTCTTTCATGGATTGAACATTTGGTATTTTATCTAAAAACTCATTGCTAAACTCAAGGTCCTCTAGTATTGCTCCTACATTTTCTTCTAGAAGTTTTACAGTTTTTACATTTAGATCTATGATTCATTTTGTTTAATTTTTGTGAAAGATGTGAGATCTGTGTCTACATTCTTCTTTTTTCTCTTGCATGTGGATATCAGCACCAATTGTTGAAAAGTTCTTTCTCCATTGAATTGCCTTAGTTCCAGTGTTAAAGAGCAGCTGACTATATTTGTGAGGATTTATTTCTGGACACTATATTCTGTTCCATTTATCTATGAATTTATTCTTTGTCCCATACCACACCATATTGATTATTATAGATTTATAGTAAGTCTTGAAGTCAGATAGTATAAGTCCTCCAACTTTGCTCTTCTTCAGTATTATTGTATTGGCTATTCTGGGCATTTTGCCTTTCCATATAAACTTAAGAATCACTTTATATCCACAAAATAGTCTTCTGGAATTTTGATTGGCATTGTTGTTGAATCTACAGATCAAATTGGAAAGAAGTGACGTCTTAATAATACTGATGCTTCCAATTCATGAACATTGACATCTCTCTATTTATTTAGATATTTGATTTCTTTCATTAGAGTTTTATAGTTTCCTGCCTAAAGACCCTACAGATATTTTTTGTGGTTTATACCAAAGTGTTTCATTTTTTGTGGTGCTATTGTAACTGTTTATTTTTCTTATTTCAAATTCTAATTTTCTAGTATATAAGAAAGCAATTGACATTTGTGTATTAATCTTGTATCCTGAGACCTTGCTATAATTATTAGTTACAGGATTTTTGTTGTTGATTCTTTGTGACTTTGTACATAGACAATAATGTTATCTGTGACAAAAACAGTTTTATTTCTTCCTTCCAAATCTGTACAAGGTTGAAGTCCTTTTTTTGCCTTATTGCATTAGCTAGGATGCAATAAGCATTAGCTAGGATCCCAATTATGATGCTGAATGGGAGTGGTGAGAGGAGACATGTATTTTAAAATTTATTTTATTTATTTCTTCTATCAAGATACAATTCACATGACACACAATCCATCCATTTCAATGGTACAATTCAATAAAATTGTGTAATAGTCACAATAATCAATTTTAGAACATTTTCATCACCCCTAAAAGAAACATTGAGCCCATTAGTAGTTACTCCCCACTTTTCTCCAGAGTCCCCCTTCACCATCCCAGCACTTGGCAACCACTAATCTAATTTCATACTATGGCTATGCCTATTGTGGAGATTTCATATAAATGAAATACTATAATGTGTGGTTGTCCCAGTTTGAATCTGTTGTGTACCCTAGAAAAGTCGTATCCTTTAATCCTCATTCAATATTGCTGGGTGGGATCATTTTTATTGTTCCCATGGAGATGGGACCTACCCAATTGTGGGTGGTAACTTTTTAAAAAAAATTTTTATTAATAAAACCAATCAACATACAATATGAACATTCTTTTTTTCATCACATAGTTGTATATTCATCATCATGATCATTTCTTAGAACATTTGCTTCAATTCAGAAAAAGAAATAAAAAGAACATAGAAAAAAATTCATACGTACCATGTCCCTTACACCTCCCTTTCATTGATCACTAGCATTTCAACTACTAAATTTATTTTAACACTTCTTTCCCCATTATGTATTTATTTTTAGCCCATATGTTTTACTCATCTGTCCATAAGATGGATAAAAGAGCATCAAACACAAGGTTTTCACAATCACATAGTCACATTGCAAAAGCTATATCGTTATACAATCATCTTTAAGAAACATGGCTACTGGAACACAGCTCTACATTTTCAGGCAGTTCCCTCCAGCCTCTCTGTTATGCCTTAACTAAAAAGGTGATATCTATTTAAAGCATAAGAATAACCTCCAAGATAACCTCTCAACTCTGTTTGGAATCTCTCTGTCATTGACATTTTATTTTGTCTCATTTTTCTCTTCCTTCTTTCAGTCAAGAAGGTTTTCTCAAACCCTTGGTGCTGACTCTCAGCTTATACTAGGATTCCTGTCCCAAACTGCCAAGAAGGTCCACACCCCTAGGAGTCCTGTCCCACGTAGAGAGGGGGAGGGCAGTGAGTTTGCTTGTTGTATTGGCTGAGAGAGAGAGAGAAGCCACATCTGAGCAACAAAAGAGGTTCTCTTGGGGGTAACTCTTAGGCCTAATTTTAAACAGGCTTAGCCTATCCTTTGTGGGGTTAAGTTCCATATGAAAAAACCCCAAGATTGGGGGCTCAGACTATTGCTTTGGTTGTCCTGTGGGTGGTAACTTTTGATTAGATGGTTTTCATGGAGATGTGTCTCTACTCATTCAAGAAGGGGTTGCTTACTGGAGCCCTTTAAGAGGGAACCATTTGGAAAAAACTTTAGAGCCAACCGAACCAACAGAGCCTGCACAGCCAGAGACCTTTGGAGATGCAAAATGAAAATGCCCCAGAGAAGCCACTGAAGAAGCTATCAGACATCACAATGTGCCTTTCCAGCTGAGAGAGAAACCCTGAATGTCATCAGCCTTCTTGAGTCAAGGTATCTTTCCCTAGATGGGTTAGTTTGGGCATTTTTATAGCATTACATTAATTTGGACATTTTTATGGCCTTAAAACTATAAACTTCCAACTTAATAAATCTTCCTTTTAAAAACCATTCCATTTCTGGTATATTGTGTTCTGGCTGTTTTTACAAACTAAAACAGTGGTCTTTCATGACTGCTTCTTTCACATAGCATAGTGTTCTGAAAGCTCACTCATGTTGCTTTCAAACAATACTTGCTTTTTTTTTACTTTTAGAAATTGTAGTGGTAGTGTCTCATTATAATTTTGGTTGGTATTTCCCTAATGACTAATGATGCTGAGCATCTGTTTGTGTGCTCATTGATAATTTGTACTTCTTCTTTGGAAACAGTCAAGTTAGATCTTTTGCTCACTTTTAAATTGGCTTATTTATCTTTTTATTATTGAGTTGTAGGTATTTATTACATATTTCAGATACAAGCTCCTAACCCAAAGGATAAAGATTTATTTCTATATTTTCTTGTCAGAGTTATAGTTTTAACTCTTACATTTAGGTTTATGACCTATTTTTTTTTAATTGCAAAAAATCTTCACACACATACTTTCAATATATGATGTACAATCAATGGCTCACAATATCATCACATAGTTGTGTATTTATCACCATGATAATTTTTTAGAACATTTGCATCACTCCAGAAAAAGAAATTAAAAGAAAAAAGAAAAAACTCATACCTACCATAAATACCATAAACCTTACCCCTGCCTCTCATTGACTGCTTGTGTTTTCAACTACCCAATTTATTTTACCCTTTTCCCCCTATTATTTATTTATTTATATCCCCATTTTATACTCATTTGTCCATATCTTGGATATAAGGAGCATCAGACACAAGGTTCTCACAATCACACACTCACATGGTAAATGTTACATGTTTATTTAGCTGTCTTCAGGAATCCAGGCTACTGGGACACAGCTCAACAGTTTCAGGTACTTCCTTCCCTCTAGTCAGACCAATAAACCATAAACTAAAAAGGGATATCTATATAATGCGTAAGAATAACCTCCAGGATAATCTCTTGACTCTGTTTGAAATCGCTCAGCCATTGAAATTTTATTTTGTCTCACTTCTCTCTTTCTCCTTTTGGTAAAAGGCTTTATCAATCTCTTGATGCTGGGTCCTGGCTCATCCCAGGCTTTCTGTCCCATATTGCCAGAGAAATTCATTCCCCTGGGAGGCATGTCTTATGTAGGAGGAAAGGCACTGAGTTCACATGCTAAGTTGGCTTAGAGAGAGAAGTCACATTTGAGCAACAAACGAGGTTCTTTGAGAGTGACTCTAAGGCATAATTTTAAGTAGTCTTAGTTTATCCTTTGCAGGAATAATTTTCATAGGGGTGAACCCCAAGATCGAGGGCTCGGCCTACTGATTTGGTTGTACCCATGACTTGTAAGAATATTAGAGATTCTCCAAATGGGCAAGTTGAACACCTCCCCACTTTTCCCCACTCCCTCAGGGGACCCCACAAATTCTTCTTTATTTACTGCCCAAATCACCCTAACCTGGACAAACCAACAAAATCTCACTCCTTATTCAAAATATCATGTACTTACGGTGATGCTCAACTAATTTGACCACAAAAATTAAATTAGGAAACGCACAGCTCAAAAATACAAAGTTTGCACCAAATAAATATCTCACCCTTTAGTCTCATCCAGACATTGAGGTTTTAAGATATGGACAATATCATTCTTTACCCAGTCTTCTAGTACACCTTAGTCCTATCCTTATCAGCTTCATTCATATCTCTAGTAAAGTCTGATCACCTTTTCAACTTTTTAAACAGTTCCTGTATGGGTTACTGCTCACTTTCATAGCTTCAGAGCTCTAACTCTGAGTCTCAGCTGTCACATAAATACCCAAAGTTTCTGGGAAAGACCATGTTATATACGAACAACTCAGTATCTCAGAATTTAGAATTAACAGTTACACCTCATGAGTATAGGTGACTGTTTTAAGAGATTACAATCTAGAATCCTTTACAATAAGCCCTAATCTGATAATTCAGGCTCCCAACTTTAGCTCACTTAATTTTTATATTGTAGTTAGTTAGTATGATTGAAGCATGATAATATTTGTCTTTTTTCCTGACATTTCATACAACATACTGATTTTAAGGTTCATTCATCTGTTTGCATGACTCACAACTTCATTCCTTCTGGGGGCCACTCAGTAGTCCATTGTATGTATACACCATAGTTCCCCTTTCTATTCTTCAATCATTGTACCGTTAGGCCACCTCCATTCATTGTAAATCAGGAACACTGCTGCCAGAAACACCAGGGTGCAAATGTCCATTCAGGTTTCCACACTCAGTGTCTCCAGGTATATACTGAGCAATGGGGTTTCAGGATCATATGTTTATGACCTATTTTGAGTTAATTATTGTATATGGTGCAAGAAAGACATCTGACTTTATTATTCTGCAAGTGGATATACAATTGTTCTAGCACTGTTTGTTTAAAGACTATTCTTCTCCCCATTGAATTCTCTTGGTATCTTTGCCAAAATCAATTGACCATAGATATCATGGATTATATCTGGATTCTTACTTCTATTCCATTGATCCATCTATCTTCCTTATGCTACTACCACACTGTTTTGATTATAGTAGCTTTGTCGTAAGTTTTAAAACTGGGAACTATGAGTCCTACAGCTTTGTTCTTCTTAAAATTATTTTTGCTATTCAGGGTACCTTGGATTTCCATATGATTTTAGGATCAGCTTACCAATTTCTGTCAAAAAAGAAGTTAGCTGTAATTTTGATAAGGATTTCTCTGAATTGGTAGATCAATTTGGGGAATACTTCCATTTTAATAATTTTTAGTATTCCAATCCATAACTGTGGATGTATTTCCATTTATTTAGGTCTTACTTAATTTCTTTCAATAATGTGTTTTTTTTTTATTAACGGAAAGAAAAAAAAAAGAAATTAACACAACATTTAGAAATCATACCATTCTACATATGCACTCAGTAATTCTTAACATCATCACATAGATGCATGATCATTGTTTCTTAGTACATTTGCATCGGTTTAGAGGAACTAGCAACACAACAGAAAAAGATATAAAATGTTAATATAGAGAAAAGAAATAAAAGTAGTAATAATAGTAAAAAAAAAACAAAAAAAACCCTATAGCTCAGATGCAGCTTCATTCAGTGTTTTAACATGATTACTTTACAATTAGGTATTATTGTGCTGTCCATTTTTGAGTTTTTATATCTAGTCCTGTTGCAGTCTGTATCCCTTCAGCTTCAAATACCCATTGTCTTACCCTGTTTCTAACTCCTGCTGGACTCTGTTACCAATGACATATTTCAAGTTTATTCTCGAATGTCCGTTCACATCAGTGGGACCATACGGTATTTGTCTTTTAGTTTTTGGCTAGACTCACTCAGCATAATGTTCTCTAGGTCCATCCATGTTATTACATGCTTCATAAGTTTATCTTGTCTTAAAGCTGCATAATATTCCATCGTATGTATATACCACAGTTTGTTTAGCCACTCGTCTGTTGATGGACATTTTGACTGTTTCCATCTCTTTGCAATTGTAAATAACGCTGCTATAAACATTGGTGTGCAAATGTCCGTTTGTGTCTTTGCCCTTAAGTCCTTTGAGTAGATACCTAGCAATGGTATTGCTGGGTCATATGGCAATTCTATATTCAGCTTTTTGAGGAACCGCCAAACTGCCTTCCACAGTGGTTGCAACATTTGACATTCCCACCAACAGTGGATAAGTGTGCCTCTTTCTCCGCATCCTCTCCAGCACTTGTCATTTTATGTTTTGTTGATAATGGCCATTCTGGTGGGTGTGAGATGATATCTCATTGTGGTTTTGATTTGCATTTCTCTAATGGCCAGGGACATTGAGCATCTCTTCATGTGCCTCTTGCCCATCTGTATTTCCTCTTCTGGTAGGTGTCTGTTCAAGTCTTTTTCCCATTTTGTAATTGGGTTGGCTGTCTTTTTGTTGTTGAGATGAACAATCTTTTTATAAATTCTGGATACTAGACCTTTATCTGATATTTCATTTCCAAATATTATCTCCCATTGTGTAGGCTGTCTTTCTACTTTCTTGATGAAGTTCTTTGATGCACAAAAGTGTTTAATTTTGAGGCGCTCCCATTTATTTCTTTCTTTCTTCAGTGCTCTTGCTTTAGGTTTAAGGTCCATAAAACTGCCTCCAATTGTAAGATTCATAAGATATCTCCCTACATTTTCCTCTAACTGTTTTATGGTCTTAGACCTAATGTTTAGATCTTTGATCCATTTTGAGTTAACTTTTGTATAAGGTGTGAGATACGGGTCTTCTTTCATTCTTTTACATATGGATATCCAGTTCTCTAGGCACCATTTATTGAAGAGACTGTTCTGTCCCAGGTGAGTTGGCTTGACTGCCTTATCAAAGATCAAATGTCCATAGATGAGAGGGTCTATATCTGAGCACTCTATTCGATTCCATTGGTTGACATATCTATCTTTATGCCAATACCATGCTGTTTTGACCACTGTGGCTTCATAATATGCCTTAAATTCCGGCATTGCGCGACCTCCAGCTTCGTTTTTTTTCCTCAAGATGTTTTTAGCAATTCAGGGCAAACTGCCCTTCCAGATGAATTTGCTTATTGGTTTTTCTAATTCTGAAAAATAAGTTGTTGGGATTTTGATTGTTATTGCATTGAATCTGTAGATCAGTTTAGGTAGGATTGACATCTTAATTATATTTAGTCTTCCAATCCATGAACACGGTATGCCCTTCCATCTATTTAGGTCTTCTGTGATTTCTTTTAGCAGTTTTTTGTAGTTTTCTTTATATAGGTTTTTTGTCTCTTTGGTTAAATTTATTCCTAGGTATTTTATTCTTTTAGTTGCGATTGTAAATGGGATTCGTTTCTTGATTTCCCCCTCAGCTTGTTCATTACTAGTGTATAGAAAAGCTATAGATTTTTGAATGTTGATCTTGTAGCCTGCTACTTTGCTGTACTCATTTATTAGCTCTAGTAATTTTGTTGTGGATTTTTCTGGGTTTTCTACGTATAGTATCATATCGTCTGCAAACAGTGATAGTTTTACTTCTTCCTTTCCTATTTTGATGCCTTGTATTTCTTTTTCTTGTCTAATTGCTCTGGCTAGAACCTCCAACACAATGTTGAATAATAGTGGTGATAGTGAACATCCTTGTCTTGTTCCTGATCTTAGGGGGAAAGTTTTCAATTTTTCCCTATTGAGGATGATATTAGCTGTGGGTTTTTCATATATTCCCTTTATCATTTTAAGGAAGTTCCCTTGTATTCCTATTTTTTGAAGTGTTTTCAACAGGAAAGGATGTTGAATCTTGTCAAATGCCTTCTCTGCATCAATTGAGATGATCATGTGATTTTTCTGCTTTGATTTGTTGATGTGGTGTATTACATTAATTGATTTTCTTATGTTGAACCATCCTTGCATACCTGGGATGAATCCTACTTGGTCATGATGTATAATTCTTTTAATGTGTTGTTGGATACGGTTTGCTAGAATTTTATTGAGGATTTTTGCATCTATATTCATTAGAGAGATTGGTCTGTAGTTTTCTTTTTTTGTAATATCTTTGCCTGGTTTTGGTATGAGGGTGATGTTGGCTTCATAGAATGAATTAGGTAGTTGTCCCTCCACTTCGATTATTTTGAAGAGTTTGAGGAGAGTTGGTACTAATTCTTTCTGGAATGTTTGATAGAATTCAGATGTGAAGCCGTCTGGTCCTGGACTTTTCTTTTTAGGGAGCTTTTGAATGACTAATTCAATCTCTTTACTTGTGATTGGTTTGTTGAGGTCATCTATTTCTTCTTGAGTCAAGGTTGGTTGTTCATGTCTTTCCAGGAACCCATCCATTTCATCTAAATTGTTGTATTTATTAGCGTAAAGTTGTTCATAGTATCCTGTTATTACCTCCTTTATTTCTGTGAGGTCAGTAGTTATGTCTCCTCTTCCATTTCTGATCTTATTTATTTGCATCCTCTCTCTTCTTCTTTTTGTCAATCTTGCTAAGGGCCCATCAATCTTATTGATTTTCTCATAGAAACAACTTCTGGTCTTATTGATTTTCTCTATTGTTTTCATGTTTTCAATTTCATTTATTTCTGCTCTAATCTTTGCTATTTCTTTCCTTTTGCTTTCTTTGGGTTAGTTTGCTGTTCTTTCTCCAGTTCTTCCAAGTGGACAGTTAATTCCTGCATTTTTGCCTTTTCTTCTTTTCTGATAAAGGCATTTAGGGCAATAAATTTCCCTTTGCTGCGTCCCATAAGTTTTGATATGTTGTGTTTTCATTTTCATTCGCCTCTAGGTATTTACTAACTTCTCTTGCAATTTGTTCTTTGACCCACTTGTTGTTTAAGAGTGTGTTGTTGAGCCTCCATGTATTTGTGAGTTTTCTGGCATTCCGCCTATTATTGATTTCCAACTTCATTCCTTTATGATCCGAGAAAGTGTTGTGTATGATTTCAATCTTTTTAAATTTGTTAAGACTTGCTTTGTGACCCAGCATATGGTCTATCTTTGAGAATGATCCATGAGCACTTGAAAAAAAGGTGTATCCTGCTGTTGTGGGATGTAATGTCCTATAAATGTCTGTTAAGTCTAGCTCCTTTATAGTAATATTCAGATTCTCTATTTCTTTATTGATCCTCTGTCTAGATGTTCTGTCCATTGATGAGAGTGGTGAATTGAAGTCTCCAACTATTATGGTATATGTGTCTATTTCCCTTTTCAGTGTTTGCAGTGTATTCCTCACGCATTTTGGGGCATTCTGGTTCGGTGCGTAAATATTTATGATTGTTATGTCTTCTTGTTTAATTGTTCCTTTTATTAGTATATAGTGTCCTTCTTTGTCTCTTTTAACTGTTTTACATTTGAAGTCTAATTTGTTGGATGTTAGTATAGCCATTCCTGCTCTTTTCTGGTTGTTATTTGCATGAAACATCTTTTCCCAACCTTTCACTTCCAACCTATATTTATCTTTGGGTCTAAGATGTGTTTCCTGTAGACAGCATATAGAAGGATCCTGTTTTTTAATCCATTCTGCCAGTCTATGTCTTTTGATTGGGGAATTCAGTCCATTAACATTTAGAGTTATTACTGTTTGGATAATATTTTCCTCTACCATTTTGCCTTTTGTATTATATATATCATATCTGACTTTCCTTCTTTCTACACTCTTCTCCATGCCTCTCTCTTCTGTCTTTTTGTATCTGACTCTAGTGCTCCCTTTAGTATTTCTTGCAGAGCTGGTCTCTTGGTCACAAATTCTCTCAGTGACTTTTTGTCTGAGAATGTTTTAATTTCTCACTCATTTTTGAAGGACAATTTTGCTGGATATAGGAGTCTTAGTTGGCAGTATTTCTCTTTTGGTAACTTAAATATATCATCCCACTGTCTTCTAGCTTCCATGGTTTCTGCTGAGAAATCTACACATAGTCTTATTGGGTTTCCCTTGTATGTGATGGATTGCTTCTCTCTCGCTGCTTTCAAGATCCTCTCTTTCTCTTTGACCTCTGACATTCTAACTAGTAAGTGTCTTGGGGAACGCCTATTTGGGTCTAATCTCTTTGGGGTGTGCTGCACTTCTTGGATCTGTAATTTTAGGTCTTTCATAAGAGTTGTGAAATTTTCAGTGATAATTTCTTCCATTAGTGTTTCTCCTCCTTTTCCCTTCTCTTCTCCTCTGGGACACCCACAACACGTATATTTGTGTGGTTCATATTGTCCTTGAGTTCCCTGATACCCTGTTCAAATTTTTCCATTCTTTTCCGGATAGTTTCTGTTTCTTTTTGGAATCCAGATGTTCCATCCTCCAAATCACTAATTCTATCTTCTGTCTCTTTAAATCTATCATTGTAGGTATCCATTGTTTTTTCCATCTTTTCTACTTTATCCTTCACTTCCATAAGCTCTGTGATTTGTTTTTTCAGTTTTTCTATTTCTTCTTTTTGATCAGCCCATGTCTTCTTCATGTCCTCCCTCAATTTATCGATTTCGTTTTTGAAGAGGTTTTCCATTTCTGTTCATATATTCAGCATTAGTTGTTTCAGCTCCTTTATCTCATTTGAACTATTGGTTTGTTCCTTTGACTGGGCCATATTTTCAATTTTCTGAGCATGATCCATTATCTTCTGCTGGCGTCTGGGCATTTAGTCAGATTTCCCTGGGTGTTGGACCGCACAGGTTGAAAGATTTTTCTGTGAAATCTCTGGGTTCTGTTTTTCTTATCCTGCCCAGTAGGTGGCGCTCGTGGCACACGTTTGTCTACGGGTTCCACCAGTGAAAGTTGCTGTGGGTCCTTTAACTCTGGAAAACTCTCGCTGTAGGGGAGGTTCGGCAGCCGAAGCGTCTTGGAAGAGTGCCAGCCAGCCCAGGGTTCTGAACGCGGGGAGGGTCGCCGGCTGCCGCAGCACGTGAGAGCACCCGACCGAATTTCCTAGTCGGCCTGGGGCGCCAAGCCTGGCGGGAGTGCGCCAGCTGTCGCAGCCTGGGAGAGTGCACTGTTCCCAGCCGGACTGGGGAGTCACGTGTTTGGAAGGGACCCCCCGGTCACCGTTCGCAGTCTGGGGATTTCCGACCCAACTCTCTCAGTTGGTTTGGGGGGCCTCACGTGGTGGGGGCGCCAGCCGCCGCGGCCCAAGGGGACCGCCTGCCCAATTCTGCCAGCTGGCCTGGGAAGGAGGAAGGGAGGGACTCCGGCCGCTTGCCATCCCGCCCCGGAAAGCCCGCGCCCCTCGGTGATCTCACCGGAGCTGGTTCTCCCAGACAGTCAGCCGTTCCAGGATGGGGTACGCTGTCCCTTTCATCTCCGTCGTGGCTCCGGGAGCTGTTCTGTATCATCTCCACTCCCCCAGTAGCTGTTCTGGAGGAGGAAAGGTGAGGGTGGCAAGGCTGTCGAGGCCGGTGGTGGAGGCGCCGGTGAAGGCGGAAGAGGGCACGGTGGTGGTTGGAGAGCCGCTGGAGTAGGAGGGGGAAGAGGGGAGAGGAGGGCGGGCGGGCCAGCTGCTGCGGGGCGTGGGCGCCGTGCGGCGGGCCGGCGGACAAAGAGGGGAGAGGAGGGCGGGCGGGCCGGCTGCTGCGGGGCGTGGGCGCCACGCGGCGGGCTGGCTGACCTCTTTCAATAATGTTTTATAATTTTCAAAGTATGTCTTGTACTTCTTTTGTTAAATATATTCATAATTATTTTATTTTTGATGCTATTATAAATGGAATTGTTTTCTCAATTTTACTTTTGGATGGTTCACTGCTAGTATATAGAAATGCAACTAATGCTTGTATATTGATCTTGTATCCTGTACTCTTGTGGTACTTGTTTATTAGTTTTACTGTGTTTTTAGTAGATTCTTTAGAATTTTCTATATATAAGATCATGCCATCTGTGAATAAAGAGAGACTTAATTCCTCCTTCCAATCTGGATGCCTTTTCTTGCTTTAATGTCCTGGCTTGAACCACCAGTACAATGTTGAATGGAATTGGCAAGAATAGACATCGTTCTCTTTTTTCCTGACTTTTGTGGGAAAACTTCCAGACTTTCACCATGGAGTATGATGTTAGCTGTGGGGTTTTTATAGATGCCCATTGTCAGGATGAGGAAGTTCCTTTCTATTTCCAGTTTGTTGAGATCTCTTAATCATCAGATAGTGTTAAATGTCTTTTATTTTCTATAGCAAGAATTGTGTGTTTTCTTCTTTAATCTATTTAAATGGTGTGTTACATTCATTGATTTTTTTTTCAATTAAACTTTTTATTCTGAGATAATCATAGGTTCACAAGCAGTTGTAAGAAATAATATGGAGTTACCATGTACCCTTTACTCAAGTTTCCCCCAATGGTAACATCATTCAAGTCTCAAGTACAATATCACAACCAGCATATTGACATTGATAATGTCATGACAAAGAGCATTTTTATCACTGCAAGGGTCCTTCATGGTGCCCTTTTATTTACTATTCTTACTAATGCTTTAATGGTCCAAACTTGTCAGAGTAAAAATCCCTTCAAGGTTTTTTGAAAATGCATTTTTTATTGAGATATACTCACATATCATATAATCATCCAAAGTGTATAATCAATGGTTCATAGTATCATCAGAGAGCTGTGCATTCATTACCACAGTCAATTTTTGAATATTTTCATTACAGCAAAAAAAATATAAGAATAAAAATAAAAATGAAAAAAACACCCAAAACATCCCATGCTCCCTTGACCCCCTATTATTTATTTATCTTTTGTCCTTATTTTTTCACTAATCTCTCCTGTACTCTGGCTAAACAGAATGTCAGCCACAAGGTTTTCACAATCACCCGGTCACAGTGTAAGAGTTGTATAGTTAGAGTTATGCGAACATCTTCAAGAATCATGGTTACTGGAATATAGTTCATCAGTTTCAGGTATTTCCTTCTAGCTATTCTAAACCACTCAAAACTAAAACAAATATCTATATAATGCATAAGAATAACTTCCAGAATGATCTCTTGATTCTATTTGAAATCGCTAAGCCTCAATGAAAGTAATGTTTCATTTTCTTCCCCTTTTTGGTCCAGAAGTCTTTCTCAATCCCACGATGCCAGGTCAAGGCTCATCTCTGGGAGTCACATCCCATGTAGGGGGGAGAACAGTGAGTTTAACAGCTGAGTTAGCTTTAAGGGAGAGGCCACTTCTGAGCAACAAAAGAGGTTCTTTTGGGGTGACTTTTGACATAATTCTTAATAGCTTTTCCTTTACAAGAATACGTTTCATAGGGCAAGACCCAAGATTGAAGGCCCAGCCTATTAAATTGATAAATGTTTAATTTAATTTTAAATTGATAAAATTTCAGCATTTGTAACAGTTGCTGTGTGGGGTAATGTTGACTTTCAGAGCTGCAGAACTCTAGCCCTGAGTTTCAGTTGTCACACAGACACCCTAAGTTCCAGGGACTGACCAGGTTATACCCAAGGAACCTAGCATCACAGAATTTAGAAATAACCATTACAACCAGGAACAGATGTGCCTGCTATAAAGGCTTACAGTCTAGGAACCTTTGCAATCAGCCGTCAACTGATAACCTATGCTTTGGGGTTCAATTCTCAGAATGTGCACATTACAGTTAGTTCATATTAATGAGGCATTATACTGTCTGTCTTTTTGTTTCTGCCTTATTTCACCCCACATACTGTCCTCAAGGTCCATTCACCTAGTTGCATATCTCAAAACTTCATTGCTTCTTGCATCTACTCAATATTCCATTGTTTGTATACACCACAGCTCACCCTTCCATTCATCAGTCAATGTACCCTTGGGTCACCTCCATCCATTGCAAATTTTGAATACTGCATGCCATAAACACCAATGTCAATTCATGTCCCTGCTTTCAGTTCTTCAAAGTGGTGATGGAGTTGCAGAATATACAGCAATTCTATACTTAGAATCCTGTGGAAACACCACACTACCCTCCAGATGGGCTGTACCATTCTGCCTCCCTACCAACAGTGGATGGGGAAGAGTATGTCCCTTTCTCCACATTTTTATTCCAGCACTAGAATCTTTCTGTTTATTTTTTAAACAGTTTTATTCACACACCATACCATTCATCCTAAGTAAGCAATCAATGGTTCCTGGCATAATCACATAGTTACGCATTCACCACCACAATCAATATGAGGTCATTTCCATTTCTTCCAGAGAGAAGGAGGAGGAAAAATAAAGAAAGGAAAAGAAGAATAAAAAATAATTAAAATATAATACTAATAAAAATAAAATAAATTGAAAAGGAGAAACCACAACACCAAGAATTTCATATCCTTCCCTTATATCCCCTTCTTACTCACATTTAGCTTTGGTATATTGCCTTTGTTACATTTGCTGGAAGCATATTACTATGTTGCTGTTAACTATAGACTCTAGTTTGCATTGATTGTATTTTTTACATACAGCATCCCATTTTTAGCACCTTGCAATGAAGACATTCATTTTAAAAGAATGGAACACTTCACAAATTTGCATGTCATCCCTGCATAGCGGCCATGTTAATCATCTCCATATCATTCCAATTTTAGTATATGTGCTACTGAAGAAAGCAGCATTAATTGATTTTTGGTTATTAAACTAACCTTACATTGCTGGGATAAATCCCACTTGGTCAAAGTGTACCCTCCTTTTTAAATATTGATAGATTTGTTTTTCTAGTACCTTGTTGAGGATTTTTGCATCTATATTCATAAAAGATACTGGTCTGCAGATTTCTTTTTGGTGCAGTTTGTCTATAGAACAAATTGGTAAGTGTTGTAAGACACATTTTTTATTTGACAGAGGTGTGAAGAGACATCCAAGGAAACAAGCAGACTAAACACACACCCCTAATTTCACTCCTTTCTGAAACCCCAGAAGATACTCAAAAAAGTATAAAGTGACAAGGCAAGAAAAAAAAAACAAACAAAAGAAAAAGCAACTGCACACAAATTTGGAATTTGGCAAGGAAAGAGCTGGTAAATGATGTAGCAGGCCTGAGAGAACTGAACCTTAATTGGGCTTTGAGGGAAGATATATTTAATAGCACAGATTATACAAAAGGCTCAAGAAATAGCTGCATTAGCTATCCTGAAATGTGAGTGTTGGCAGGCTAAAATATGGAAAATTGGTCAAAAGTCTATGTAAGAGACTTTAAATCCCAAGTCCCTCTTTTCTACTCCATTTAGCTGGGTGATTGTCCCTCTCACAAGCCCATTCAGGAAGAAGGCTAAAGGTTTATATTCTAGAGAGAATAAAACAGAAGATCTCTGAACTAGGGGTAGGGGTGGAAAGACATGAGACCCACTTAAGAGTGGATGAATCACGCTGAAAACAGGGAAATCGAATGGACATATAACACTCAATACTGAGCCTCCCAGCTTCTCTCCCCTAATAGGATTCCAGAATGGTGATCTCCAGTCTTCTTTCCTGTAGGAAAGATCTGAAAGAGTTTTTTTCTGGGAGTCTGAAAAGCCCCAGAGGAAAGATGTGGCAGGGATTTCCCCAATGCAATGGTCCAGTCAGGTCATCTGTGGTGAAACACAGAGTCCACAAGCATTACCTAAGCTTATACAATTCCAGAGAGCTTGTATTCTCTCACTCTCATATGAGGAAATAAAGATTATAAAACTTCTGAAGAAATACTCCAACATGAAAGATAGACACTAACCGAACAACTAAATAAAGGCAATTTGGCACAAACAGGGACTGCGAAATGAGAAGAAAATTTAAAAACCTTGTTCTTAATAACAACAGAAATAGAAAGCATTGGAAACACAAAAAGAGGACAGAATGCTATGGAAAAGAAATGTCCTGAGTCCAAAAAAAATTTTTTTTACAATTAATACATCATAGTCAAAATGAAAAACTCAATTGAAACCCTGAAAATATGAAGAAATAAAAAGAAATAGAAAAGCGTGCATGGGTGGTTCAGTGGTGGAATGCTTGCCTTTCAGGCAGGAGACCCAGGTCCGATTTCTGGACCATGCAACCCCCACAAAAAAATATGAAAAAGAAATAGAAAAGAAAGCCCAGGAAAGTTAGAGGACTAGTACAGGAGGTCCAATATCAGAATATTTGCAGAGCTAAAAAGAGAAAGAGGACACAGATGAAAGAATATCACCAAAGTCACTACTAAAGCACATTTTCCAGGACTTAAAAATGGAATTTCCAGCTTAAAGGGGCTCACTGATGATCTAGTACAGTGAGTAAAAGCAGATAAATAACTGTGAACAGTAAAAGCACTGGATACAAATAATACATCCTCAAGTCTTCCAGATTAGAAAATAAATTAGGAATCAATATAGTTTTGAATTTCTTAACAACAGTGCAGCAAAACAGAGGACAATGGGGAAGTACCTTCAAAATTTTAAAAGAAAATTATTTCCAACCTAGAATTTTATACCCAACTAAACATTAATCAAGTATCAGGATAGAATAAAAATATTTTCAGACTTGCAGTTTCTTAAATAATTTATCTTTAATAAAGGAAGAACTTTGTGCTGGTTTAAAAGGATGCATGCCCCCTAGAAAATCCATGTTTTAATCAAAATCCCATTTCATAAAGGTAGAATAATCCCTGTGCAATACTGTATGCTTGAAATTGTAATCAGATCATCTCCCTGGATGATGTCATTTAGTCAAGAGTGGTTGTTAAACTGGATTAGGTGATGACATGTCTCCACACATTTTGGTGGGTCTTGATTGGTTTACTGGAGTCCTATAAAAGAGATGTGTTGGAGAATGAGAGATTCAGAGAGAGCAGAGAATGCTGCAGCACCATGAAGCAGAGAGTCCACCAGCCAGCGACCTTTGGAAATAAAGAAGGAAAATGCCTCCCAGGGAGCTTCATGAAGCCAGAAGCCAGGAGAGAAAACTAGCAGATGACAGCGTGTTCACCATGTGCCCTTCCAGCCAAGAGAGAAGCCCTGACTGTGTTCACCAGGTGCCTTCTCACTTGAGAGAGAAACCCTGAACTTCATTGGCCTTCTTGAACCAAGGTATCTTTCCCTCAATGGATGCCTTAGATTGGACATTTCTATAGACTTGTTTTAATTGGGACATTTTCTCAGCCTTGGAACTGTAAAACTAGCAACGCATAAAAAAATTCTCCCTTTAAAAAGCCATTCCGTTTCTGGTATATTGTATTCCGGCAGCTAGCAAACTAGAACAAACTTTTTTCAAGAAACTCCTGGAAGATGAACTTCACCAAAATAAGAAAATAAAATGAATAGTGAAAACATGGGGCACAGGAAACAGAAAAATCTACACAGGTAAGAGATAAAGAGAATAATCTGGATTATTTTGAAAGATTTCAGTAGAAGAGTTCTAAAGTAATTGTGGGGCAGCAAGTTCGCTAGGAGCATGTTAAAGGATCCAGGACAAGAAAAATAAAGTAATATAATGTCTCATATGTATCAATGAATTGAGAGCATGTTAAGAAAGTTGGCAGTAAGTCTGAGATTAAAATGCTGATACATATATTCAAAACTATACAAAAGAATTATTAACTCTAGGTAAAGCAAAAAGTTGTACAGGAAAAACAACAACAAAAACCCATCATAGTCTCTGATTTGTGAATATCATTTGCATAGTCATAATAAAGTACACACTGAATATTGACTCAAACTGTGATGTGACTTTATTGAGAGGATAGAGGAAGAAAAAGAATGTGAGAAAAATTGGAGTTAAAATGAAAGCTAATTTGTTTCCTGGTTCCTGTGCATGCGAAAAAAAAAAGCTAAGTCTCATCTTACTAAGTCTGATATAAAGAAATAATACTAGATTTGATAAAATAAATCATTAATACAAGCATGTAATTTAAAGATCTGGAGGCAAGCTATGAAAGTATCAGCTAAATAAGTTAAAAATGGTTGGATTTAGGGAAGGCAAATGAGGGAGAGGCAGAAACTGCTATTTTTGGTAATAAACTTAGTAGAATGATTAGACATTATACTATATACAATTATAATTTTGATAAATACAGAAAACAAAAATTTACTATATATCAGACTTGAATCAGAATTCGGCTAATTTAAGATATAATTACCAATGACCTTCCTCCTCACCACTCTCCAACACAGCATTTGTTTGTTTTTGTATTAGGGGTTGGTGAGATGGGGAACAATGATTGAGAAAATAGAGGAAAGGTATGGCATGTAGCCCTTCTCTTCCAGGCCTCTGGTTCTGGGTGCTTTCCTTGTTTAGAGAGCAGTTATCTTAAAAGATGCAGAAGCTATTTTCATCAGAGACTCTTTAACACCAGTTGGCCAAGTAGTCCTGCTTCAGAACCTTGATGAGAAAGTACAGTGAAGACAGCAAGTCCCCAGGGAGCAGAGTTCAGTGGTAGATGCAGTCACATGGGATGCTGGGCAAAGGGACATATGTGCAAGTATTGCCAGGAAACAACAGAAAGGGCTACATGGATCTGGATTTTGCATGGTTTGACAATAACCAGGACAAACTGAGAACACAATGAAGAGTCCCACTTCTTTTCTGCAAAAGCCACCCAAACCTTGACACAACCCTTCTTGAAGTTAAGTTTACCACCAACCCAACATGTGGAAGCGCAAATGGTAAGCTAGTTCACAGAAAACAAGTTGCCTGGGATTTACACCTTTTATGAAAAGCAACCTCCAGCAAAATAAAATGGAACAGGTCAACCCAAAATATGCCTAAGCGGAGATAAAAACCCTGCCATATAGAATCTGTGTTAGTTGATGTTGAACTACAAATGGACATCTGGTCATTCAATTGGTAAGAAATAGGGGCTTCTCCATACAACCTACAGCTCTGATCACACACAGGGCATCTGCTAAGCAACTCCACCTGCACTACTTAATGTTCATAGAAGTTTTCCTGCACTCAGTGAAGACTTCTACTGCCACTGCCAAGACTATCCAAGAAGTAAATCCTTTAGTCAACTGGAAGGGCAGCTTTTGGGACATGCATATTCAATGTGATGACCCCCAAAGCACTCTCTGTCACAGAGTCATGGTCTTTGAAGCCTTTTTGTCATGATCTCCCAGGAAACCAAGTTTTCCTGAACGTAAAATGTAGAAAAATGGTAAATGAGGGTCACATAATGGAATTGTTGTAGAACTCAGAGCCATAAAGATGCTGAGGTCAGCAAGGTAGGGGATCTAAATGCTGTTACTGCTGGACTGATCAGGTCACAGAAAGCATGGACAGGGCTAAAAAAAAATGAGGAGGTGGAGCCTTTCGGGAACACTGCAGAAAGAAAGGAAGATTTTAGTAAGTGGCTTTTCATCTTTTCTGGATGATCTTCTTTCCCATCAAGAACATGAGGGTCCTGGAAAAATAAAGATTTTGGCGTCAGAATGGCTGGGATTTGAATTCCAGCTCTGTCACTTATGGGACCTTGGGAAAACCACTTAACCTCTTGGTTCTTAAAAATAATGGTTTCCTTACTGACATCTTCCCCTTTAGCTTGGTTCAGAACTTATATTTGAACTAATTACGACTATATCCTGGCAAGAGAAAGCCACTTTGGGGGGCATTTCCCAAAAATGATACAGCTCTCCAACAAATCAGCAATTGCTAAACTAACCACTGTTTAAAACAGCAAATGGCTCTTCAGGAAGAATATTTCTTAAGCCATTACTTAATAAGAGAATGAATGGGTGAATGAAAAAGAGATAGATAATGAGGGAAAACACAAGAGAAAGCAGCCTAAGCAGTATAATTGCTGCTTCTCAAGTGAGGTTCTTAAATGCAGAGAGTAAATTGCCTGTGGTTTCCGAGACCATAAATTGTGGTCACTTCTAAACCGAAGCACTCCTGAAAAGCCATTGCAAATATGATCTCTGTCACTGCAGTAGCTGGGGTTACCTGGGGAAATCATACTTTTGCAATGTGTGTTAAAGAAACTAGTGGAACTGATAAAGGACTAATGAATGGAAAGGTCTTGGCCAATCAGCTGGGCCAGCAGAAGCACTGGCTTCTCAGAACAAGTCTCTCCAGGCCTTAGTACCACCTGATGAGGCCATCCTCAGGTCGTAAAGCAAAGCTTAGTGTTCTGATGTTAGCTCCTCAGCATACTGAAGAAAAGGTCCCAGAATATCACCAGAGTCATTTCTCACCTCCTGACACGTATATGAGTGCTCATTTATTTTCCAACTCAGGGAATATCAGAGTCAGAAGGGACCTCAGGGAACATCTGACCCGGAAACTTCATGTTGCAGATGAGGAATTGGAGGCCTGAAGAGAGAGGGCAATTTTTCTTAATTTCACAACTTCAGAATGAGAAGACCTCCCTTTGTGTTTTCATTCTGTAACTAATGGGCTGAATCCAGCTACAGGCTTGCCCACAGCACATCATGTACAATTAGAATGTAAATGTAAAGTTAGGTGGAACCCAAGGGGCCTCTGGGTTTACTCATTTATTCCTATCCCTTCGAAGAAGGTTATTTACTGAGGTTCTTCAATACCTTTCTTTTCATCCTCTAAAGACGAAGAAGATAATAAAAATCTAGCTCTTTGCTATTTTTAAAGAGCTTTCCCATTCATCATCCATTTGGATCTTCATAAGGATACAGTGTGGTAGGTAGGACAAACAGACTCCCATTTCATAGACAGATACGTTTCCAGAGAGGCTACGCTCAGACTGATCATCCTCAATCTGAGATGAATCATCTGCTTGGGAATCTTTGCTTCCTTATCTATCCTAGGAAATCCACTGAGGCACCTAGAAGCAATCTGAAGATATCCTTTATTTTCTCTTAAACTCACCAAGAGCTAGCTAGTCCCCTGCTGTCTCTCTTATCACAAAGCAAATAGGGGCTCCCAAATAAAAGACATCACAAGTGCATGATGTTTGTCCACTTCCACAATTGTGACAGGTATTGGTAATGGTAAATCCTTTCTTGAGTAATATACACAAAGGTAAAAACAAACAAATGATAGTTAACTTAAAAATAAAAACAATTGCCTTCTCTTTTTGTTTCTGTCACATTCACAAAGTTCTTCAAGATAAATTTCTGTAATTAGGTGATGCTGGGGGAAAAACCAGCATTGTATTGCAATTTACTACTAGTACTATAACTATGACGGTGACAACTTCTTGTTATATTTATATAACACTCTAGATGAAAACTTCTTTTTTCTGTTACTCCCATTTCATAGATGAATAAACTGAGCTTCAATGAGTTTAGGTGAAATGGATTTCCTGTATATTCCGAGCCCCATTTTGCACAGTACTTCATAAATACTAGCTGAATTAAAAGAAAAGCATTCACTTCTATGTCTCTTTTTGCACTTAATATTCAAATTAATGGCTGAACCAGTTCTTTCTCGGAGAAGTGCCCACCATGGAAATGCACCTCTGGGAATGCAAATGGCCCACTCAATGTATTACACAACCATAAACAAATGGAGATTTGCACAGATGTAATTAAGAATAGAAAATACAAACCTGTGTGCAGAGCTATGATTTACAGTCAAATTCACCTGCCTTGAAAGCTCATATTAGATTGTTCCTCGTTTGATTATCAAGCTGGTGTTTCAATGCAAAGCATATGCTTACCATCCCCAGGTTTACTTGGCTTATGAATTAACTAATAACTTTGAAATGAACCTTTTAAGGGAGGATTGGCTTATACCTCAGCACAACAAACATGTGCAAGGAAAAAATATATGCCTCTCAAATGGCTATTTCTGTAGGGAGGACAAATGTGTAAAAAGTATTTTTACCAGAACAAAGAAAAATTCTGGTTTTGACTGTTTGCCAAAAATTACCCAAATAATCAGTGATGTTGTTAAGTGGTCAGTAGCATTTCCAAGACCACTTCTTGGCATGAAATACGTTCATTTTCCAGCTTCTGGGCATATATCATTTTTAAAGTATTCATAGGACGTATGAAATGTGCTGCCGCTGTTTAATCCCTCTCATCGTGTGTCTGAGAACCTGGTAAACGATGGAAGACTCTTTCATCAAACTCTAACTAAGCTTTTCCATGTTGTAAACTCAATATTCTTGAAGCAGTTGTTCACTTGGCCTACACTTTCCTCCTGGCAACCTCTTTTATCTAGCATTTTAATATTTTGAAGCTAACATTTCTAATATCAAACAGGAAGGCAGGAGTTAAAGGTTGAAGCACTATAATCTGGTTTCATCCCGCCATGCCCAAACTACTTGAAAAAAGCAGAAACTATCTGAAAGAAAGTTTCTTCAACTCCTTTCCAGACATAATGCATGTCGCTAATATGAATCAATTGTGGCCCCAAGAGTAAACCTTGGACCAAGTTCATTCAGAATGTTTGTCAATATTGCTTGCTACAGAGTATGGCATTGTAGGGTATCCGTAAAGTCAAATGCCTCGTCAGTGCAGAGCTACTGTTGCCCGTCACAGTACTGGGCTGTGCATTAGCTGGTCTTTCCATCTGGAGCCCCATCCTGAGGGCTGTCCACGAGGGCAGAGGCCTGGCCAAGGAACGACCTCGGGGAAGCCTGGGGAGAACCAAGAGGAATGTGCTCTGAATGGCACAATGGTGTCTGATATCTCTATAATCAGAAAAAAAAAAAATATGTGCAGGGGTGGGGTGGGGGTGAGGGACAGGGGATACTGTTCAAGGCTAACACAAATACTAGCCAGAATGACAAGACAAAAATGGGCACAGCTGTGAAAAACTTCGCAATCATACCACGAGGTAAAAAATTTAAAATGAGGGGAAGATTGTGCCAGGGGCACAGGAGGTCAGTGTAACACCACAATGGTCGGCAATCTGGATGCCTCCCAGAGCAGGGCCCCATAAAAAAGTCAGGGTACATCAGGCACCTTTGAAAAAGTAGTGAGTTTCTCTCATTTTTATACATTTAGAATTGGAGCTGCATAAAGTCCACCTAATTGACCAGAAGCCCTAGAAAGAGGGAGCTGGGCTTTACATTCTCTCACACACCCAGACTCCAAAGTCCAACATCTACATGGAAGGCTCTTGACCAACTTCCCAAATACTGTCTACCTCTAAGAAGATGAGAAAAAGGTAAGACACTAGGTGACCAAGGGAAAGGAGAAAAGGAAAGGAGCAAAGGGCCTGGGAAGTCGCCTAGGTGAGACATTTATCATCAGAAAAAATATGTTGCTTGTTTTGGATGAAAACCAAGAAATGTGTGTGATCTAAGAGAAAAACTCTAAACAACAGAATCTAAAAAAATAGGCTCGCATACAAGGGCCCGTTATTTTCCCCCTCTGCATGGAATTATGGGCTTTGAGTTTTAACATGGGAGGAAAAGCCAGATGGCGGCCGACAGGCTTATTATAGTAAGTCCACTCGTGCTGAAGTTTTCTCAGCACTCTCTTTCACTGCTGAGTGAGGTTTTGCTTTGTTTCCTTAAGTATAAGGCAGGCAAGCACCAAAATTTGTATAAAGTCTGAAACCTTTTCATGAGAATGTGCTATTCAATACCTCTGAAACATGATATATGATGCCACCACAGGAAAACTAGTGTTGCTACAGACGTTAATCATAATTATGAAAATTTTTAATTTAAATGTAAGGCTGAACACACAAAATACAGTGCATGGCCATCTGTGAGTTTTCCATCTGGGCTCATTTGCAAAATACATTCTGTTTCGCTCCCCCCTCCCCCCTCTATTTATAATCTTCTCTGGAAAACAAATATGCCTAATCTATGGCATGCCAGAGCTGAAGTTAGCTATTTACAAGTGGCTTTTAATAGACATGGCTACACAGTTGAAAGCAGCAACAGAAACTTCTTCAAGTTTTTTTTTTTTTTTTTTTTTTGTGGGTAAGACTTCTCCTTAGATTTTTTTGACAGTAATCTTTTCCTTTGAAAGTTCTTCCCCACCCCTGTGTAAAGAAGGATTTATAGCTTGTCTGTAAAGCATAAGGAAAAATGGAACATTGTTATGCTTATTTCTTGGTATGATGATAAGAATAATACCCAAAACTGTAGCACTGCCATGGCAGTATTATTTAATAATAGCCCCTAAGTGGAAACCACCCAAATGTCCATCAACTAATGAATGGATAAACAAACTGTGGCTTATAAATGGAATAGTTCTTGGCAATAAGAAGGAATGAAGTACTGACACATGCTACAACATGGATGAGCCCTGAGAACATTACACTAAGTGAAAAAGCCAGACACCAAAGGCCATATGTTGTATGATCACTTTGTTTGAAATGTTCAGAATAGGCAAACCTCTAGAGACAAAGAAGCAAATTTTTCTTGGACTGGGGTTAGGGGGTGTTGAGGAGAAATGAGAAGTGACTGCTAATGGATTTCTTTTGAGGGGGATAGAAATGTTTAAGAATTAAATTATGATGGCTGTAGAATTCCATGGATATACTCAAAACCATTGACTTGTGCACTTTAAATGGGTGAGCATTATGGATCATATAAATTGTATCTCAATAAACATGTTTTAAAAAACTGTAGAGCTAGATGGAGATGTAGAAACCACTCAATCCACTGTGCATTCATTGCACATTTTGAAGCTGTGCAGTGAGGCATTGAGGAGTGAAAAGGAATATTACTGGCTGGTTAGTGTTGGGTTTCTAGGCCTCCATTCCAGGGTTCTCCAAATACACAAAGAAGAACAAGACTTTGATAAACCTACCTGGTGGCGTGAACAGTGGCTGGAAGAAGAAGAGATACAAGTAAAAGACCAGTTAGGAAGCTAGTGGCACGAAATAAAGGGACAAAGTAAAGGCAAGGAGACCTTTAAAGTGGCAGTAAGGATAGAGCGGCTCATATGGGTGCAATAGATTTTTTGCAGATAAAATCTATATGGCTTTTCATCTGATTGATTATGGAGGGCAGCAGATGGGAAGGAGTCATAGATGAGTAAGATGGTAGTGATCAGAAATCCTAGGGGGAAGTAGAAAATTGAAAGGAAAATGAGTTTAATTCTTAATATGAGTTAGTGTTATCCATAGAATACAAAGTGGAGATATCTAACAGGAAGCCTGCATGGCAGAACTCAAACTTACCAGAAAGTTAAGGCCAGAGATAAAGATGGGAGCCATCTGTTGCATGAGGGTAAAGTGTGGCATGTATGCAACTGCTGTGGAGAGAAAGAAAAAGAGAGGCAGGAGAGAGAACCCTGGAACTCCTAAGGCAAGTGAGAAAAAGAAATAGGGAAAGAAGGGCAAAAGAAAGATTACAAAATAAAGATGGAAACCAGGACAGGTCAGCAAATTCAAGGGAAAAGATTCATTCCAAGGCTGGATTTTGGAATTTATCATTTGAGTTTTCATCCTTTGTTGAGGCTTTTCATTTACTTAGGCAGCAAATGGAAAATAAATTCAGTAACTTGAATCAAACAAAAGCTTTGACTTTGGAAGCAAGGCGAGGAAAAATCTACAAGAATTAAACTGATGAGATGAGAAAAAAGAAGTGAATGGTATTGAAATACTGAAGAAAGCAGCTGGAAATTTTGAGATCGAGGCAATTATTTTAGAATATGTTCAAAGAAGGAAAATAGAGTTCCTAGAAGGTCTGCTCTCTCAATGGGAATGAAAATACACAAGTTAGCTCTTTCTGCATTTCTGTTGAATTGGAGTGGAAGGGCAAAATTTTTAAACTGGGACTCAGTAGATTAGTAGGCATCTCTTTCTTTCAGGAGGTTAACTAGATTTTGTACTTTCTAGTCCTGACAATTTTAGCTGAGAAAGGGGCAAAAAAAAAAGCCTCTGGGAATAAAATCCAATTGTTTAGATTCCCGTTAGGAAATATAAAACCAGGGATCACAGGGCAGTGCCACTTCTAGGACACTGTTATTCCAAATAGGTGTACAGTCAGCATTTGGTTATTTGTCAGGTCCATGGCTGATCCCAATGAATTCAGAAAAAAAACTACAGAGAAGCCACTGACTGCCCTTCAGGAGTTCATAGGTAAGTCAAAGAGATAGAGAATCACAAACTATTTCCAAATCATGTGATAAATGCTATGACACAGGCATGGGCAGGAAGCCATGAGTATAAAGAAGAAGATGAGTCCAACTCTGCAGGAAACTGGCAATGTGGGGTGGGTGATGGCTCTTACTTAGGAAGCAATGTCTGGACTGAATCTTGAGGAATAAGTAGTAGTTCTATAGCAAAGGGGATGGGGCAGGCATAGAGACTATTTCTCACAATGAACATAGCACAAGCAAAGGCCCTGGGGTATGAACAGGCATGCATATTTGGAGAACTATAAGAAATTGATTGTGGCTAAAGTGCTGACTTGATACTGAGAAGAAATAGGAGCTTTTCCTGGAGATGTGTGCTGAGACCAGTGATGGAATATCATTCTTCATCCCACCTGAGACAAGGACTTGGGAGCAGATAGTGTATGTAAGAGATTATCCAATGAGGTACAAATGAGAAAAGGGAGAGAGAAGAATAGAGTAGTCAATAATAAGTGGAATACTGTTTTGGGCACCTGGGGCTCAATCCCATCGGGAATCATCTGGGAAAGGGAGGTGAAACATGCTCAAGAATCAGTGCACTGGACAACAGGGAGGCTGCGTCAGGTGACTCAGGTGGGCCAATGGGGCAGAACATCTGTGGGGTCTGATAAACAACCCAGAGCAGGCTATTTGTCCCCTTCTCCCCTCAACCATATGTAATCCAAAATCATCTCCACTGCTTTGCTCAGTGTACCTACTTTTTCTCAACTCTAAACTTGTTTTAAGGGGTGGTGGTGGTGCATGGTCTGGGAATTGAACCCAGGTCTCCTGCATGGGAGGTGAGCATTCTACCACTGAACCACCAGTGCATCCTCAACTCTAAACTTCCAACACCAGTTCAATCTTCCTTCACTCTGAAGCTGGCCTCGCTCCCTCTTCTGTAAACATGTAAAATGTACGTGGGCTACAACACTTGTACGGTACTCAGCGTTCGCTACCGTTGTCTTCGTATTTGAATGTTCTTTACCACTTAAATAGTTGGTTCTCAAGGAGTAAGAATTGGGTCTTACTGTCTTTGCCTTACCCAGAGTGACCAGGATATTTTTGTATTGACTGATTACTGAGTCACAAGGTACCTCTTTGTGAGTCTTTGAGAAACAAAACCCTTCTGATAATTCAGCCCACCCAATGTTACCTCAAAAAGCATATTCCTGATACTGAGAAAATAAGTCAAGCCATTTTGTAGATGGAGAAATGCATTGAGTTTTGACTTTCTGATAATATTTTGTAATCATAATCTTCTGATACCCTTCTAAACAAACTGGCAATAGACTTGATTGTATATTTGAAACCAAACTGAAGAATCAGAACAGATGCAAGACATAAAAGAGACAGCACCCGGGCGGGCCGCGGTGGCTCAGCGGGCAAAGTGCTTGCCTGCTATGCCGGAGGACCTCGGTTCGATTCCCGGCCCCAGCCCATGTAGCAAAAAACGGAAAAACAAAATACAAGAAAATGTTTAAAGATGTTTCCCTTTCTTCCTTCCTTCCTTCCTTCTCTCTGTCTTTACATTAAAAAAAAAAAAAAAAAAAAAAAAAAAAAAAGAGACAGCACCCTAGTTTTAAATGCATCAACATGAAACACTGATGCCTGATTTCTCATGACCTAATTAAAACTTTTTGCTCTTTACACCTCCTTCATTTTGGACATCACCATTCGCTATGGGTGCTGTGAAGTGTTGTACATTTTTTAAAAATCCAGGTTCATTTATTTATTTATTTTGATATATATTTTCTGACAGGTCAACCAGCACAGAAATCCTGGGCCTCAGGAGAACTAAGTCTCATTTTTATATTTACCCAGTGATTGTGCAGTTTCTCACTAAAGTTGGTTGAACTACATGGGCCAGTTTCTCTGGTCAACTTCTTTTAAGCTTTGAACTGTAAGAAGAAATACGCAACATGGTCACCTAGCCCTTTGAAATTTGGGACAACCAGGCAAGATGCACTGTGGTACTGATTTGCAACAGGCTTTGTTCAGGCGACATCAGTCTATCATATGATGGGATTCTTCCTGGATTAAAATGCCCAGTTATTAAAAATGAAATGCTGTTCACTCTTTTGGGAGAGAGGGAGTTGGGGGGGTAGATGATGGCAGTGTATGCAATTTTCAGTTATTTCCTTTGAGAGATTTTTGGCATTTGAAAAGAGGCATGTCCTTTCATTAGCGGCACACAAGGCAGTGTACAAGGATATGTCAGTTTAGAGGTTAATGCATCACGCAGCTTTCTTCTCAAGGAGTTGGAGAAGATGAGGGAGCCCCTCTCGAGGGCTCTTTATATGGATACTTACTGCTTATTAAGCATTTACGATGCTCTGTGCAAATCTAAACTCTTTACCGCCATACCTTCTTTGTCTCATTCTATGGTCTCCAGGACACTGGAAGCTGTGCATCCATTAGTTCTGTTATAGAGGTAAGGACATTGAAGCTCAGAAAGGCTACTTGCCCTGTTCAAGGCCCAGAACTAGTAGAAGATGGGGATGAGAAGAGGGAGCCAATGAAATGTGTTTATTTTCAAAAGCCAGGTACTAAACAGCCAGGCTACACTTCCTACCTCCATCCAAACCCACCGGCGGACAGAGTGCGCGGTTACACTGGGGGGGGGGGGGGGAAGTCCACACCTCCTCATTGGTGAGTACAGAGGCAAACAGTGCCATTACAGCAGGAAGAATTTCAACTATTTAACTTTTCAATCTCATCTCTTTTCAAAGTGTTTACTTCTGAAAAAATCCACTTTTCTGGCTCTGTATAAGGAGTCTCTGGAAAACAGTGAGATTGAATTTCTGGCTGATTGTTCCCAATTAGTTATGTGAATCCTCTTAGGACTACTGGTGTTTCAGTGTGCTGAAATTCCAAGCTATTTTGGGTTATCAGGTGCTGATACTGTTGTGAGTGGAATTAACTGTTTTGTATTAAGATAACTTAAATTTGAATAATCTAATCTTGATAACAGTCCTTAATGATATAGGGCATTATATTTTTCAAATAAAAGTGCTTTCCACCTTATGTCTGATGCTCCTTTTAGCTACTATATCAACAGAAGAGTAGAACATATGGAATAAAAATAAATAATAGGGGGAACAAATGTTAAAATAAATTCAGTTTGAAATGCTAGTGGTAAATGAAAGTAACAGGTAAGGGGTATGGTATGTAGAGTCTTTTTTTTCTCTATTATCATTTTATTTCTTTTTCTGTTGTCTTTTTATTTCTTTTTCTAAATCAATGCAAATGTACTAAGAAATGATGAATATGCAATTATGTGATGATATTAAGAATTACTGATTGTATATATAGAATGGAGTGATATCTTAATGTTTTGATTGTTTTTTTTTTTAATTAATAAAAAAAGTTTAAAAAAAAAAAAGTGCTTTCCCTTAGGAAGCTGTCAGGCCAGGTCACTCCTTACTGTTTCAATTCCCATTTCCCAGATTTCCTGTGAGGTTGAGCACATTATATTTATTGGTTATTTGCATTTCTTCTGCAGACAGTTAGGATCTCAGTCTAATTACAGAGAACGCTGAAGGAGTCTTGAATGGGGTACAGCTCCCCGCTCCCCCTTCCCCCTAAAATTTACGGAAACCAGGAGGAAGATGTGGCAAGGGGATTAGAGGAACAGGAGAGCAGGGCAAAAGAAGTTCTCAGGCCCCATTTCCAGCCCTTTCCTTGAAGCCTAGATTTGCTCCCCATCCCTCTCCTTTCCTCACAAGACAGATTCACTTGCCTCCCTTCTGTTTGTTTTCACCAGGCCATCGTCCTCAGTCTCCCTGCCTGGAGAGACTTAAGCCCACAGTGTAGAGGGACTTTAGCCCCATACTCAGGCCTCTGGGGAGAAAGGCCACGCGGGAGAGGTCACACTCGGCTGCCGCTGCTCCCTTCCTAATGCAACGTGGGCATTGCGCCCACCGCGCATACACAGATCTCCCCTGGAGTGGCCATGTCATGCTTTCACTCTGGCATTGCAGTCAATAATCCCAATTTACTCTCTTAGGCCACTTCTTTCTTCTTTGAGCATGTCACTTTAGAGAATCTGGTACTTTTAGGAAGAAAGAAGCACATGTGCAGGGACACTGTATGCGGGAATAATCATATTCAATATTGAAACAGGAAAATATGAACTCATAAGGAAGTTCCCTGAAGGGCCATTTGAATGGGCTTCTTATGGCATCTGCGGGGAGGCGGGTGTGCAGACGCCCGTGCAGCTGGAGGGCTCAGCATCCCTGGGAAGCCTCAATCTGTCCTGGTGGACTTGTGCTTCCCTTACCTCCTTCCAACTTTCTAAAGATAACTTATTAACGTTAATTATTCAGAAGAAAAGCTTTGCTACAATTTGTTTCTGCATTCTTCCCAACACTGACCTATACTCTCACTTATCTGCCAAAAAAAAAAAGGATAATTTTGCTTTTTAAAAATTCTGTAAATGTCCAAATGAAAAGCCATGGCTAGCAGGAATAGGAAGGCATCTTTATTTTCCTGAGAAAAAAAAGCGGCTCTCTGTTGTCTTGCCTCCATCTTTAATAATTGGCTTCAGGATCTTGGTATTCTTAAGGGTCAGAGAGAGAGAGTGAGATGCCCCGCCCTGGACACAGCTCATTCGTGGACACCTTGACCATTTAAGATTTGATTTCTCTTTCTTTGTTTCCTGCAGTGGGTGGTTTGCTGGTCACAAGGAGAACTGTGTGTATGACATAGCATTGCAAGAGGCTCCAGCCCCCCCCGCAAAGCGACAATGTGAAATATTCACAGAGCTGTGGAGTGAGCTAGAAATTAACGGCTGTACAGGCACTGTGTGCTTCTTCTTAATGACTTAAAAGGAAAAGCTGCTTCCTAATATTTTTAGGCAGAGGATCTGATAAATGAAAAGAAGTGAAATCTTCATTCCTACCCTAAAGTAAAGGGTTCCAGGTTGCTCTAAAGAGAAATTTCATATGATGCTGTGTGATACCTTCATTCTTCATGCGTTCAACAAATATTGAGGAAGGGTTTGCCATGTGCCAAGCCCTGTGCTAGGTTCTGGGGCAGTGTAGTGAATAAACAGGTTCCCCTGCACTCATAGTGCTTACATTCTAGTTGGGGGCGGGGGGCAATATGATATTTATTGACGTCCAGAGATGCTGCGTGCCGGAACAATATAAAATGAGCCGCAGTGGGGGGAAGGGTTGCTCTTTTAGATAGGGTGGCGGGGGAGGCCTCTTTGGGGACTGACTTTAGAATCAAGACTGGGGAGACAATGAGAAAAGCAGGACGTGGTGATATCTGGGGATGGACATGCCAGGCAAAGGAAAAGGAAATGAGAGAGGGAGCTAAAGGAAAGCTTGGATTGCTTCAAACGCAGCAAGAGTTCCAGTGAGTCAGAAAAGGGAGAGTGAGAGCGAGGTGGTCTGGGGACGAGGTCTGGTGAGGACTTTAGGAGTGAGATGGGAGGAGGGGCGAGAAAGGAAAAGACGGACGTGAGGGAAGGATTTTGGCTTTCCCTCTGAGTGAGAGGGAGCTCTACCCAGTCCCCCTCTGATTCTGATCACTTTTAGCTGTTTTATGTGCCTACCTTCCAGTTTCGTGCGCCTTTTTCCTCCTAATACCTTTAATCTTCAGAAAATTGCCTTGAGCTACTGGAGCCCTTTGCCAGCAAGGGAGCACAGGAGTGCTGGGAATTTACATACCCCTGGAGTGGTCAAAACCAAATAGTTGATTGGCAGGGGAGTACAAAGGCCCCTTTCCTTACCTTGAAGGGGAAAACTCTCAGGTAAAAGTTATGATCCCAGGCTCCTCTGGGGGATGAGGCTGAGGCTAGGACGTTGTCTGAAAATCATCCTTATTTAAATTCTTCCTTTCCCATCCCTGCTTCCCGTAATCCCTTATTGCTCTCCTGTCAAAGCACTTCCTTAGCAAATCATTTGGCCAAGAATCAACATCTCGAGGTATGCTTCTTAGTAGTCTTGAAGAATCCCATGCAAATGAGTGCTATGATCTGACTTACTGTGTATAAGGGCCACTCTGGCTTCTGTGTGGAGAATCAAGTAGACGAAATAAGGGAGATTCATTAGGGGGCTTTTGCAATAGTCCAGAAGATGACAATAACTCGGACCAGGGTATTAGTTGTGAGAAGTGATTAGAGTCTGAAAATATTTTGAAGATACAGCTGACAGGATTTGTTGATGGATTGGAGATGGGGTATGAGAGAAAGAATGGAATCAGGGACGATTTCAAAGATTTTGGCCTAAGAAACTGGAAGGATGGAGTTGCCATCACTGAGAAGGGGAAGGCAGCAGGAGGCACAGGTTTAGGAAGAGAAATCAGGAGTACAGTTTTTGACATGCTGAGCTTGAAATGCCAATTGGATATCCAAGTGGAGTTGTCAAGAAGGCAGTTGAATAAAACAGTCTGGAATTCAGAAGAGAGGCCTGGGAGTTTTCAGCACTCATGACAATAAAATTACTTCACCAGGAGTAAATCCTCAGCTATTCCGAAGTTAGAGGTTGGGAGGTGAGGAGGAACCAGAAAGGAATTCTGAGGAGTGGAAACCTACAGGAGGGGAACCAGAGAGAACAGTAACTAAAGATAGGGTATGTGGGAGGAAGGAGTGACAGTATATACAATGCTAAAAACATGTAATGCCCTAAGAACTTTTCATCGGATTTGGTAGTGCTGAGCCCTTGGGTTATCTTGAAAATAGCATTTCTCTGGGAGTGATGGAGACAAAATCCTCGTGGGAAAGGGTTCTAGACAAAATGGCAGGTGAGAAAGCAGAGACACTGATTACAGACAACTCTTCTGAGAATTTTGCTAAAGAGGTGAACAGAGAAATGGGCCAAAGCCCAAAGGGAACGTGTAGTCAAGGGAGGGTTTTATAAAAGATATAGATATTAGAGCATGTTTTATATTCATGCAAATGATCTTACAGAAAGGGAAGAATTAAGATGCAGGAAAAAAGAGTAATTGCTGGATCAATGGCCTTGAGTAGGTAAGAGGAAATGGGATCCAGTTCACAAGTACAGGGGTGGTCTAAGGTAGCCGTGTGTACAGCTCATCTTTACTCACAGGGGGAAGGTAGGCTCTATGGAGATAGACACAGGTAGATAGTAGTAAAGTGGTGAGAAGAGGTAAACGGTCTCCTCTGATTGCTCTTATTTTTTCAGATAACAAGGAATCATGGTTATTAGCAGGGTTCCAGATACTGGTCAACTATTATAAAAGTATTTTTTATACCCTTGATGGTTTGAACATTGATTCCTCTAGCCATTAAAATATAATTGGTATGAAAAAATATATATATAATTGATATGGGCGATGTGACAGTGGCTCAGTGGCAGAATTCTCACCTGCCATGCTGCAGACCCGGTTCAATTCCCAGTGCCTGCCCATGCAAAAAAACAAAACAAAACAAAACAAAATATATAATTGATACACAATGCACTAAACCTGCATCCAGGCTAATTCACTCCAGACAAATCTGAATCCCAGGTTGAAATTTATGCATAGTAATGATTAATAAATGAAGCAGTTAATTAATCAACCAATATAGATGATTTTAAGAAAGACTCAGTTCTTCCTTCAGGGCTGATTATTTTTTTCACAGGCAACTTTTCACCCACAAAATATAGAGCAGTTTTTAGCTTTATGTTTCCTGATCCCCATGCCTTGCACAAATTACAGATGGCGTATCAGCCTTTCCTTTCTGGTCTCCTGGTTTGGGTCATTCTCACCAACCCTTAGTATTATTTAAACATTTCTTTCTCTCTCTCTCTCAGTTTTTTTTTTTTGTTGTTGTTGTTGTAAAAACGGCAGCCTGAAGATTAATGAAAACTTGTCTTTTTTGTGTAATTTATCCTTCAAGGCTGAAGGAAAACCTTCAGGGGGAATAGAAAAGCAATCAGGCATCCATTTAGGAAAAAAAAGCCATGATTATTTTTTGCATGTGGTTTTATATCATTTCACTTTTTCAATATGTCTATTTCACATAATTTATTACTTGACACTTTTTATTTTCAATCATTTTGGTTGCTTATAAATAAACATGCATTAATGTCAAGAGAATTAGCATTCCATTATAAACTTTATACAAGCTGAAAAACTGGCTTCGGTGAAGTTGCCTCCTTATTTGGGACATGCATATACATACATTCGACGGTGGCTGCCTAGAGAATTAAACACTGGCACATTTTTTATCTTGGCTAAATAGGAGCAGTTCTTAAATGGAGACAGTGATTTCCAGAGCAACATAAACAGGTGAGGATTATGCATCTTAATGCTGTTTAATTTGGAAGTTAATCTTAAAATCACCTAAATGGTGACTTAAATAATGATTCTTTGCACCTCCCCAGAAACAATCCTGGACCGTAGTATGACTGCATGTGCTTATAATTATACAATTTATTATTCCTTAATATAATAGTTTTAAAAGCCTGATTGGAATATTGAAAAATAAAATAAAGCACCTTTTGTGTACTTACCAAGGTATATTTATAGTCAGGTTTGAGCTCCTCTATGTAATCTAGTAGAAGATCAGTTTTTTTTTCCACTAGCTTTGAGATAAAAACCATTGTTAGGGCTGGATTGTTAGGAGGGTGAGAAAGAAGTCATATGATTTTTGGAGAGTTATTTCTCAGAAAGTTTAATTTCCAGCATTTATGTACAAATTGCAGAAATGATAGATGAAAACTACAAATAACTTAAAACTATAAACAAAATAAATCTAGCTAGATGACTAGTGCAGTTTTCTCTTCCCTTTGCTTCAAGATGCCTTAGGATAACCTACACTTGTCAGATAATTAAAATTTTAGCAGAGTATACGAGATAAAAGTTATTCACACCCAGTACTAAATGGAGTTATGTCACTTAAATGTTCAGTCCTTTTTTCGAAGTTTGTAAATATAACTCACACCACACGTAAACTCCTAATATCATTTTTGTACAAAACTAAGGCATGTCTGCCTGGTGTGACAGGACAAATGGCATTGACCAAATTGAGTTTGTCTTTTCATGGATGCGTTTGGGCTGCTGGCCCCAGTACCTAGAGGTCACTAAAAATGTTACCCTGGCCTTGTCTAATGACCTTTAATGACGTCATCTGAAGTGATTGCCTTGGAACGTGTTCTAGTTTGCTAGCTGCTGGAATGCAATATATCAGAAACAGAATGGCTTTTAAAAAGGGGAATTTAATAAGTTGCTAGTTTATAGTTCTAGGACTAAGATAATGTCCCAATTAAAACAAGTCTATGAAAATGTCCAATCAAAGGCATCCATCCATGGAAAGATACCTTGATTCAAGAAGGCCGATGTAATTCAGGGTTTCTCTCTCAAGTGAGAAGGCACATGGCGAACACAGTTAGGGTTTCTCTCTCAGCTGGAAGGGCATATGGTGGACATGGCGTCATCTGTTAGCTTCCTCCCCTGGCTTCCGGTTTCATGAAGCTCCTCGGGAGGCGTTTTCCTTCTTCATCTCCGAAGGTTGCTGGCTCGTGGACTCTCCACTTCATGGTGCTGCAGCATTCTCTGCTATCTCCGAATCTCCTTCATTCTCCAAAATGTTTCCTCTTTTATAGGACTCCAGAAATGAATCAAGACCCACCCAAATGGGTGGAGACATATTTCCCCCAATCCAGTTTAACCACCACTCTTAATTGGGTTACATCTCCAAGGAGATGATCTAATTACAGATTCAAACAAGCAGTATTGAATAGGAATTATTCTGCCTTTACAAAATGGGATTTAGATTAAAACATGGCTTTTCTAGGGGACATACATCCTTTCAAATTAGCACAGAAGAGATACCCATTCTCCTTAAGACCCACCTCCACCACCTTTCTTTGCTTTCAGATTCATAACTAGAGTCAAATTCCTGCATATTACAGAGACATGATATAAAGTCTGACCTTGGAAGAGGTGGCATTATCCTGTGAAAGAAGATTATTCCTGTTATATTAGCAAAACCTAGGGAATACGTAGGGCAATGCATTCTATGGATGTAAGATCAAGGAAAAAGAAATGTGAAATGTTTCAATGGGGGAACACTTTGATTAGCTAGTATTTACTCTTACAATTTGTTTGGTTATTTAAATGACACCAAGATACAACACTAGCCTACTTTCAGTGAGGGTTGAGTTATTAGAACTTTCTTGGTAGGATGTAGACAAAGGAGTCTAAAGACTAATGAAAATAATGAAGAAGTGGATTTATCACATGCTGTCTGCACACAGTCCAGTCCCATTAACTTCCCAGGAAGACTAAGAGAATACTTTTCTCTAAGGTATTAAGAAATGGATTGACAAGGGGAGCACAAGCATTCTTGAAAGGATTTGTAGTGAATTTCTTCTCTGTAAGCCAGGAACGAAGCTGAGAGATTCAGCCACTGAGAAGAGTTCCTTGATTTTATGGGGGGCTGATGGGATCCAGGAATGGGAGATGATGAAATGGCACGGCTGACATGCCTATGATAGCTACCAGGTCCAGAACCATATTCAGAATGGTTTTATTTGATCTACAGAATTCTTTGGCAAAGGCTAATTGATTACAATGTCCTTATGATTTAAATAAACAGCCCTATAAAGATTTCTGCAATACGTGTAAATGAAACAAATAAAAACAGCAGCAGTGTCCTATTCCTAGTGAATAGTTATCTGACTTCAGGCACTAAAAGAGAAAGTCATAACTCCTCATTTAATTCCCCAACCAGAAGCAGTTCAGGTACAGAGCTCCTTGAATGAAAAGTAAGCCCAGTTTCCTTGAAGAAGAACCCTGCTAGATTGCCACAAGAAGGATCTTATATCTTCCTCCAAACTTTCCCCCAAAGTAGCTCTTTATCAGGGTGACTGTGTGCTGGATACATAAAAATACCCAGACTTTGCAGAGATGACTGTACACTGGTTCTAACGGCACGCTAACACTGATCTTCGTAGGCCTGAAACATCAGTCAGGGTAGGGGCTTAGGGAGGTCAGCTGATAAATGAAGTTTAAGTTTGAGTCCATTTAGAGTAAGACCAATGGGTCTACAACTCCACTCTGTACTTATTTGTTGTTTCCCCAGCTCTTACACACGTAGTCGGGACAGATACACTTGGCAACTGGCATAATACCCATTCTACTACCTGCTTATTCTTTCATTCACAGAATGAGGGATGTTATGGTAGGAAGGAATCATCTAGGATGCCCTTTTCAACCAAAATTTTAAATAAAATATGGTTGCTTTCCTGGAGGAGATGTAGAAATGAGTTTCACCATCAAAAATTTGAAGAATGTAAGGTATCTAGCACATTCCCTTTTAACTTTGCATTTAACTTGTGCAGAAGAAGACTGCTCTTGGAGAATGAAAGTATACAATTGCAAAAGTGATCCGATGATGACCCTATTGCGTTTATTTTACTAAATTGTGATTTAGGAAATGCTGAGATAAAGAGGGAGACAAGTTAGCACACCGTGTATGCCCTACTACTAAGAAAGAGTCACAATGTTTGATGTTCATTTTGGAGGCCAGATATACAACTTATGAAAGTGCTATTTTACCCTTCCCACTGAGATGCTGGTTGTGCCAATTGTGATGAAAGCCCAGAGTGAGGGGAGGTTTTGTGTCAGGTCCAGGTTATCATGTGATCTACTCTCCCATTCAAGCCATATAACCCAGTAATCTGATTGCACTCTACCTATAATTTATATGGTTGTATCTTGGTATCTTTGGCAATCCTAAGAGAAGAACCAGAGTAGAACAATAAAATTTGATTATAAATCCATGCCCTCTTTTACAGAGGGATATTCTCATTTTTGTAAATTCAGAGCCTGGACTGCCATTAGGCCTTAGTGGAGATAGAACAACTGACCACAGAACCCCAAGTGACCATGCTACTTGTTTTACATCTCAGGAAATAGGTATTATGTGTTCCCTCAAGACCATGGGCACGTTCAGCAGCACTTTGTCATCAAATGGAAGTGGTATATATGGGATTGGACTTCAGCAGCTCCTGGAGCTACCAGTCAGATGGTTGACTCCCATGTCACTTACTATTGAAGTGCTGCCCTTAACCCACATGAAAAGTTTCTCACTACTAGTTGTAAGAAATAAAGTATTTAGATCTATTTCACAGATGAGATTCCACATGGAATGCTGTAACAACCTCAAACTGGAGCACTGCAGCATTACAGAGATACTCTGAAATGATCCTGAAAGACAGCGGGGAAGAGAAATCCTCCCAGTAAGCAGAACTTTTAGTGATGCATCTGGTTGTTATCGCCACCTGGAAGGATAAATATGTAGAGGCTTACATTTATGTCAATTTATGGGTAGCAGCTAATGGTTTGGCCAGATGGTCAAGGGAAGTAAATTTGAGGATCAATGACAAGGAAGACTGAGGGGGGGGTGGTATTTGGATGGAATTACATAAGAATGGGCAAAGGGTATGAGGATATTTGTATCGAAGTGAAGGCTCACAAAAAAGTTTCCCTGCAAAGCAATCTCAATCATGTGGACAAGATGATGGATGTCAGTCAGCCTCTTTCTCTAGTCATGGGTTTATGAGCAAGGGAGCCATGGCAGGAAGGATGGATGTTATGCATGGGCTTGCTAATGCAGATAACAGCCACTGCTGAATGTCTAACATGCCAACAGTAGAGACAACACTAAGTGCCCTGTTTGGCACCATTCCCTGGGCTAGACTCACCAACCCCTGAGTGGCCTTAATCACATTGGGGTACTCTACTCCTTTAGGAAGAGGTCTGCAATTCATCCTCACTGAAACAGACACTCTATATATCATTTGCCTACCCTCCCTGCTATATCTTTACCAGTAACATCATCGTTCAACTTACCAAATATCTTTTCACCATCAAAGCATCACACTCAATATTGCTTCTGACAAAGAAACATACTTTACAGCAAAAGACTAGGTATACAACCACAATATTCACTGGTCTGATCATATATCCCCCCAAACCAAAGCAGCTGAAAGAATGGTATAACAGCCTACTGAAGACCCTGTTATGGTGTTGGCAGTTGTGGATCTGGGAAAATAAAATTATGATTCCTAGTGGATGCCATATATTTTCTGAGCCAGCAACAATATATGGTCCTGTTTCTCCTAAAGCTGGAATATATAATCATGGGAACCAAGGAGTACAAGTGACTTCCCCATTATTCTTCAATAATCAGCACCAAATATTTTGCTTCCTGTACTTTCGACTTTGGAGTCTCTGTCTTAAAAGTCTTAATTTCCACTGAAGGAGTGCTTCCAGTCAGGGTACACCAATGATTCCAATTAACTGAAGCGGAGATTACTAACTGGGCACTTGGGGCTCTTTATGCCATTAGCCATGATACCATAATACCCAATACTTCAGGCAAAGAAGCATGATAGTACTGGCTGGAGAGATAAATCCTAATCAATTGCCAAGGAGGAATGGGACAGTTACACAATGTAATATAGTGCTGCAGAAAAGCGTATGTCTGAAACCAGGATACTTTCTTGTGACACTTTTAGAACGTTGAGATACTACAAAAATGTAACACTGGGAAGATCTTTAATGACTTTAGAAATTAAGGCTTTGTCTAGAATAGACATGATGATAGTTGAGGTAAAGGGAATATGGGATAAATCATGAAAGAAGAGAGATGACCAACATGGTCTCGTGATCAGTTGCAGAAATGAAGAGTGCAGTAGCTATACATATTTTCTTTCTTGCCTTGGTATGTGTTTGTTATACATTAATTAATACCCTTTCTCTCTCTATTCCCTTCTGTTTTATATAAAGTATATTTATAGTGGTTACACTTTCAATCTTTTTTTTTTTTAACTTACAGAATATCCACAGAGAGTGCCTTCAGAAAAGGAATGGACATTTTTCATAAAATTAGAGAATGACCTATGAAATATTTGTTTTTCATCTTGGGGGGACAGGGTGATTACATCTTTGGTTATACAAAATATAGATGGATATGTTAGCCATAGGTATGACGTTGCTGCTAATTGAATTTAAACTGGGTTGAGAAGTGTATACCATTGCTAAGTTGATGAAGGGGTGGACTTCTGTGTTATGATTTCTATTGCCAATTAGATATTACCCTCAGTATCTTCTACATTTTCCTTTGTATTGCAGAAAAGAAGTCTGGATCTACATTTCACATAATCCCTTTCACTGCATGGTTCTAGGATATTGGTTTGGCCAGATGGTCAAGGGAAGTAAATTTGAGGATCAATGACAAGGAAGCCTGAGGTAGGAGTATTTGGATGGAATTACATAAGAATGGGCAAAGGGTATGAGGATATTTGTATTGAAGTGAAGGCTCACAAAAAAAGTTTCCCTGCAAAGGAATCTCATTAATCATGTGGACAAGATGATGGATGTCAGTCAGCCTCTTTCTCTAGTAGAAGCAATTGTGAAAGATTTGAAAGGATAGGAGGAGGAGAAGCCATTACTCTGGCTGCAGCAGCTGAGATGATCTACAAGAGCTTCCCTGTTTCTGGGAATTCTCTTGAAGTCTGTCATAGACAAGCATCTGAGTTCATTTATGGGGTGTGCTGGTTTGAAAGGAAGTATACCCCCTAAGGAAAGCCATGTTTTAATATAAATCACATTTCATAAAGGTAGAATAATCCCTATTCAATATTGTATATTTGAAACTGTAATGAGATCATCTTCCTGGTTGATGTGATTAATCAAGAGTGTTTGTTAAACTGGATTAAGGGACGACATGTCTCCACCCATTTGAGTGGGTCTTGATTGGTTTATTGGAGTCCTGTAAGAGAGGAAATATTTTGGAGAATGAGAGATTCAGAGAGAGAGAGAGAGCAACACTACGAAGCAGAGAGTCCACCAGCCAGCGCCTCCCGGGGAGCTTCATGAAACTGGAAGGCAGGAGAGAAAGCTAGCAGATGACGATGCCATGTTCGCCATGTGCTCTTCCAGCTGAGAGAGAGGCCCTGACTGTGTTCGCCACATGCCTTCTCAATTGAGAGAGAGACCCTGAACTTCATCGGCCTTCTTGAAGCAAGGTATCTTTCCCTGGATGCCTTAGATTGGACATTTCTGTAGACTTGTTGTAATTGGGACATTTTCTCGGCCTTAGAACTATAAATTAGCAACTCATTAAATTCCCCTTTTTAAAAGCCATTTCATTTCTGGGATATTGCATTCTGGCAGCTAGCAAACTAGAACATGGGGTTTGCCTTGGATTTCAGTCGATGTTCTGAGAAGCACCCATGAAGTGTTATACACAGCTGAAATCTCCAGAACTGTCTTCTGCTGGCCCTAGGAGAGATGAGAATCACCCATCAGTGCTGCAAGCAGCTGGGATCATTATTGACAACTTTTTTGTGATTCTAACCCTTCCTGCTTTTCCCCAAAGAGGTCTTTCTGATTTGTGCTCCTCCAGCCAAAGAGTTAGATGAACTTCTAATCCCGTACAATAAATCTCTTTCTATTTGAAATCCCCAGAGTAGTACAATCATTTATCAGGAAATATCAGCCATTTAGAAGCAAGGAAAGATCTCTAATCAGCTCTAATAGATATAATAAAGACCAGTTGCATTTTATTCCTAGAAAGATATTTCAGGTTCTTAGAGCCTATCTACTGTTTTTGCAGATTATCCTAATAAGTTTGGTGGTTTGGCTTCTGAAGGAACAAACAGAAGTAGCAAATTAGAAAGGAGGTAGGAACTACCTGAAACATAGATTCTGGTAGCACCAATAAGTGAAAACCATTAGCAGGGAATTTTTAGTGACCTTCTCCCCCCCAATTCAAAATTTGCCTTGAGTAATTGATATAAGAACTCATAAAGTTAAGCAGTTTGGGATCATTAGGGTAGGAGTCAACATTTCATATTAAAGAGCCTCTAATGGCACTGTTATGTCCCACTACAGGATAAAAATCAATAATAACGATAACCTGCAAAATCAAGAAAAATATTCAGACTACTTTATCTAAGAAACAAGATGTACAGTTCATTTAAGAGTGTTTCTTTTTCCACCAAACATACTTAAAATCAAATAAATATTGTATGTACTTCTTTCTCTGTGTCTTAGTTGCTGATGTTATCCAATGTTTGGTCTCACCTCATCTTTCTTCTTAGTCCCCTGTCCAGGTGTTTTCTTATCAAGTCTTTTAATTAGTTTTGATCTAGACTAGCTAGGTTTATAAGAGTTCTCAGGGCCTTAAGAGCTGAATAATAATAGTTTATGCTTATATAATACTTAATATATATCAGACACTGTTCTGAGTGTTTTACATATATTAAAAGAATTAAATTAATTTTCATAACAAACCTATGAGGCAGTAAATTTTACTATTATTTCTATTTTACAGATGAAATAAATGAACCACAATCATATGTACAAGACCATATGAGTTGTGAGGAGCAGAGCTGGCATTTAAACTTAGGCACTGGAATCCATGTTCCTAACCACCGTGCTATAAATGAATATATATGTATATAAACTGAGTGATAGATTATGTAGAGCTGGGCCCAGAAACGGTGCCTTGGGATAAGGAAGTTATTTGGGTGCAGGAACTATAGGTGTATAGAAGAAATTAGTTGAGAGGGTAGTAGAGCTGACTCACTAGGAGAAACTGTGAAGTCAGTGGCCTCTAAAAGACAGAAAATCACTTCGGACTCTGAAGGGCTCCCAGAGTCCAAACCCAATCCCCCCGAGTCCCAGTGGTACTCTGTTTCCTTGAAGCCTCAGAATCCTTCCATGAACATGCTCTGCCCTTAACATCCCTCTGCCTGAGGTAGCTTGAATAAGCTTGTGTGCCGAGACTGTTATTTTGCATGGGTATCTAATTCTGTGTATCCCCAAATAAACTCACAAAGTTTAGTCCTAAATATGGTTTCTCCCCAGCTCTCCCAATTATGAGAAATGGCATCACCATCCATCAAATCTCTTTAGTCACAAGCCATTGAGTTATTTCTGATTTTTCCTGCCCAATCCAGCCCTCTGTATCCAACCACCAAGCCTGCCAGTTCTCCATTTGTGTAGATCTTGAATTCTTACACTTCTCTCTAGCCCCTCTGCAGATCTACCCTGGTCCATAACCTAGCCTGGACTATAGCCACTGCTTTTTTTTTTTTTTTTAGCCACTTTTTTTTTTTTAGCCACTGCTTTCTTTTTGCATCCCTCTTGCCCATCTTAACCATAAAACATCCAGAATTATGTTTGAAATTCTGATCATCTTACTCACCAGCTTAAAACTTTTAAATGTTTCCTGTTGGCTTTAGGGAAAAAGTCCAAATTACCCGACATAGTATAGAAGACCCCTTGTGATCTGGCCCTTACTTCCCTGCTTCATCTCTGGCATCTATTTCCTTCACTCAACATTTTATTTATACTATACAACTCTCTCCTCCCTGAATGGGTCGTGATCTTCATCATTACAAACTTCGCACATTCTGTTTCTTCCTCCTGAAACACTGTTCTCTCCCCTTTTTTGACTGGCATTTTAAAATATCTTTTTCCGCAGAAGTTTTCTCCAAGCACCCCCAAGACTGGACCAGATGTCCCTCCTCTGTACTTCCTGAGCTCCTTTTATTTGCACCTACAATGACACTCCCTCTGTGAATGGTAATCACCTGTCAACCCACTTATATTCCTAACTAGACCATGGGCATCTTAAAGGTAGAGACTCTGTTTTCTTTATTGCTTGTTCACAGTGCCAAACACAGTACTTGCTTAATAAATACATGTCCAAGAATGGAGTAAGTCTGCATTCAGTCTACTTTTTCATGGTGAAGAAGAATGTGGATACAATTTTGGTCTAATGTCATGAGAGCTCAAAAGTGGGAAAGTTGGTGGTTTACAAGTCTCCACTAATGGAGTGTGAAGGGCAAGGACAGGGAAGAAGGAGAATTGAAGGGATTCTAGGCATCCCAGAATGGCTCTTCTTATATATGTTTCATATTTTGCGCTTCCCTCCAAATTCATTTGAGGAATACAATCTATGACTAAAGTTTGAAAACCTCAAGCATTCTAAATCAAAAGGTTATATTTGATAGCAGGTCCCCTCCCCAACCAACCACTCTGATACATAGCCACAGTCAAGACTAAGAACTGCTGATCCAAACAATCCTATACCTCTTAGCAACAGTGGCCTGTCCTTCAGGTAGCTGCTTTCTTAACCCTCTATACCTGGATCCAGTGACTTTAACATGACACCAATTCCTGGAGAAAGCAAACTATCAGAGCACCTCAACTACTAATTGTGCAATGCCTCAGTTCTCTCTGAATTCTACATTCATGTCTCTTTAACACTCTGAAAACACATTCACCAGACAATTCTGAGATCCTTTCCTTGGTTTCCAATCCCTCACTACACATCCTGCCTGATTGCCCAAACTTCCATGTAAATGCCTAGATCCCTGGCTCCTGACTCCTGTGCAATATCCGATTTCTCTCTAAATCCCTGAGTACCAGTCCAGTTTTGTCGCACATACCACGCTCTCCATATATGTTCTCTGAAAGGAGTATTGGAATCTGAGTCACAGTTCCCTGCAAGCTCCTAATTCTACTTTTGACTGTCTGCCTCATAGACCCCTGACATATGGTACTACAAATTACCAGCTGGAGCCCAAAGTGAAACATATAGGCAGTTCATTTCCTCAGGATTGGAGGAGCAGAAATGCAGGAACTAGCTAATGTATCTCAGCCTGAAGGGAATATTGAACAGAAAAAAACAGGTGTTATCCTGTGAGTCAAGCTGGTGATAAAGGAGTCAGAAAAGAGAAATACATGGTGGAGGTAAGGAAAAAGGGCATCAGGACTCATGGTATAAATTCCTAAGGCAAATTTGATTCAGGCCACTTTGAGTTTTTCAAGCAGAGTAGCCAGTCCCCCAGATGGTGCCCAGTGATCCCTACCCTATGGTATTCACAGGGCTGGGTAGGAGCAGGGTGGGTATGTAGAACAGTAGCAGACGGCAGAGGTGATGACATGTGTCCTGAGGCTATGTCCTGAGGCTACTCATGAAAGACATTGTGGCTTATGCTTTGCTCTCTTTCTTGGGGTCACTTGCTCCAGAGGAAGTCAGCTGTCAGATTGTGAGGACACTTGGGAGAACAATGAAGAGCCCCAGGTGGTGAAGAGTGAAGGTCTCCACAAAGGAATCCAGGCCTGACAATAGCCACATGAGTGACCCAACAGGGCCTGGGCATTTCTGAGGCCTGCTGGTAGCTTGACTGTAATCTATGAGAGACTCTGACCTAGAATGACCTAGCTGAGCCACCACTGGATTTCTGACCTCATAAATATTTGCTATTTTAAACTGCTAAATTTGGGAGTAATTTGTCTTGCTGCAATAAATAAATAATACCAAAATCTGAAGTAGAGATTGCAAATTGGGGGTTGGGGCCATTTATAGCCTGGTGACACGTTTTACGGGTAGTTTGGGGTAGGGAAAGGACATATAGACAGTGCTTTAAAAAAAATTCAACAAATTGCCGACATTCACACTTGGGAGATTTTACAGAAAAGAAAAGTCCTGATTTCTCACTTTCTTTAAAAAAAATCAAAAGAGATTATAACCCAGTCCTGTCATCATGGCTCTTTGTTGTCTTCCCCTTGGTAATCTCATTCATTTAAATTATCATCTGAGTTTGTACCCTAGGCTCTGATCTACCAGGAAATGATTTCATTCATCCTATAATGTCTTTATTTTAGTAGGAACTGTCTTTTTATATATTGGGTTCCTGGAAAGATTTTACTGGATGAAAGAATTCTGCTGCAAAAACAAAATAAACAGTAACACTCTCATGATTCCCATTAGAATCATCTGCTCATCAGAATCATCTGGAGAGCTCAGACATGTATTTCCAGTCATAGGTTGTTGTAAACATGGCTATTTCATGATCATAGGTTTATAGTTCAGAAAAGGGACTAAATCCTCTCACACCCCTGGAGGCTGGGCAGACTGCCTTAGGTGGCGGGAATGGGGCTTGGATCTGAGGAACAGATGGGGTCTTACCTCCCCTCAAGGTAAAACACAGGCGGCAAGATGCAGCAGAGAAGATCTAAACCAGGCCCTTGAAGGGAGAAGAGCATTAAACTGGGAAGACCAAACAGCAATGCCAAATCCAAGGGAAGCAGGGGAGGGATTAAGGAAAGGAGCCAAGAGGACAAAGGATTGGGCAACAGGAGGTCAAGAAATGGGAGGGTGTAGGATGTCTGCACAAAGAGCTCTGGTATTTTCGCTGTTCTCCTTTGAATCCATGGGTAGTGATACATGATAATGATGTGGCAATGGATCTTTAGGAACTCTGCCCAAAAAAGGACAGCTTTGAAAATTTATCATAAAGACTATCCACATGATACGGCTGGTTTCTGGCAATCCGGTCTTTCTAGGTACAGAAAATCCCATTGATTACTTTCAATTATTTTGTTCCTTCCTTTGAAATGCCCTAATGCTTCAATGCTTTAGGGCAGTGCAGAACAGGCTTACTTGGGAGAAATGTAAAAAAATTGAGGCTAGGTGATACTATGGTTTCTTCTGACACAGACAAGATAGATTTAAGTGAAAAGTGATACTATAACATTTGTGTGCATATCTTGTTGAAAGAAATTATATTCACATGCGGATCATATATTTGGCTCGCTTCATAAACACACGTTCTATGCCATGCATTCAAGAAAAGTGAAATAAAGCCAAGTTTTAGATAACCCACATCATTTTACACATTTGGGAAGGTTTAATATTAAAGATTCTCGGCAACTGATTTAGGTGCTTTATAAAATTTGGAGATTCTATAATTGATTTAAATTTCAAGGAAGTTGGAAAGCCTCAACAAATTTCTTCCTTTCTTTAGCTACCAGGAAAGGGTAGAAGAAACAATTGCTAAGCAAGAAAGAATAATTTTTCTAGTTTTCACCGTTCCTCTTCACCGCCATGTTCTTCCAAGCAAAAGTTAAGCTTGCGTTTTTAAGTGTCTGGATATAAACATGCCTGTATTAAGACATTCTCCTTGTTTATAATTTTATGATTTATCTATATATCTTTATTTTTGGCTACCGTGGCTTTTTACAGCTTTCTAATTTATATAGCCATTTGTTTAGGCTGTCAAAACATTTTTAATTTTAATTACTGTGTATCATGCCTCAGGGTGTAAAACTGTCAGATAAATCTGAGACTCTGCATAAACATGTGGAGAACTGCATGTGTTATCACTCAACAATTGCTAGTGGGCAGTGAGCAAATGTTTTTCTAGGGGGTTGATTGGCTGGATCCTTATTCCACCATGGAGGCACAGAATGATGTTGCCAGGCTGGGTGCTGGGAGCCTCGTGACACACCAGGCATTGGTGGCCGCGGTCTAAAGAGGGTGGGAGTGTGCGACCAACCACTCACGGGCTGGGAAGCCCTGCAGATGGCTCATGGGAGAGCACTGAATGTTTACGTTCGTCAGAGTCAGGGACGAGATAATCCACCTGACGCTTCATTTTACAAAAGAAAAATAATTAGGGACAAGAAATTACAAGACTAGAAAGATGTGACCCATAATATGGATCTGTTTTCTTTTTCATCAAGTCTCAGTGATACAGACTTATGTGTGTATGTAGGCATCCATTTGTCTATTCATCTATCCATCCATTCATCACAAATATAAAAGTCTTGCATTTGGGATCAAAAGTCTTGAGTTTGGGTCTTGGCGATATCACTTACTCACTGTGGTAACCTTGGACAAATTACTGAATTGCAGATTTACACTCCAATTAGCTAAAAGATTTTTGAAGGACTCTAGTACTTTATTCGGTGCAAGGTCTAGATCTACAACGAGGTGTGGATCTGGACCACCTGCACTTATCCTATTGCAATGTAGGATTCTATATGATTCCTTTTATGCTGATCTTTGCGGAGACTTGAGGCCCAAGGAAGGTTGTTTCCACCCTCTGCCCATTCTCCATAGCACTAGTTTGTGAGTCCGAGCACCAGAGAGAGGATGGGACAGGGAGAGTGGTGGTGTAGATTCGCTTTCGTTGGCCTTCTCCACCTTTCACCACAGACACGCCTAAGGCACATTAATAAGGCAGTGAGCCTCAGAATGCAGTTCAGCAGACAGAAATGCTGCAATTTGAGACATGGAGTTTTCCAAAGGAGTCCTCGTTTCTAGGTATAGGGTGTCAACAAGGTAGGGGCATTTGTAATTTGGGGCAAAACTGATTTTTGTTGTGGAATCTTTAGGACAAGAAACTATAGTAGAAAAATGGAGAGTCTAGGCAAGGCCAGTCCTTGGAAAATTCCCAGATTGCCCCTAATATGGAGGTAACTTGAGTGTGTCACAGACGCTGCTTTGCTTTTATTCTCATTTCTCATGGCTCTGTGTGATTGCCTGTGGCCACAGGTCGGGTGGGATTTGTGAATGTGGGCCTCTGAGGATGCAGCCTTGGGGCAGGCCACAGGGACAGCCTTGCCTGGGGGCTCTCCTGGACTGGAGAGAGAGTTTTGGGCAAATTTGTGCTCTGCTCTTTCCTGATATGCCAGTGGAGGACAGAGTTTTTATTGGACACTTGGTGACAGGCACAGGATGCAAGCAGAAGGGACCTCAGTTTAATAACTCATGAGACAGACAGCACATGTTATACAGTTGGCAACTCACCACTGATTTACTGCTCTGTATTTTCTGAAAGAGGTGGGAGAGGCAGGAGCAGAAACTGCTTTTTAACCCAAGACTTACTGCAGATGTTTGCAGCTGGCAGTCTCTGCTTTTCTTCTCCCATAGATGCACAAAGATAACCCACATAATCATATTTCTGTCTTAATTACCTTTCTATTACTTAATTAAAAGACATGAAGCTGGTGCCAGAAATGTTGGCAGATTTGTTAAACTCCAAACAGAGGGAGAGCCAGGCTGCAGTTGAAGCAGTCAAGGCCCCCTTATCCCTCTAAGTCCTTCCAATGAATGAAGTCATAAATCTTTGGCAAATTATTTTTCCTTCTTTTCAAATCATTTTAATATATTAACTGGCCCACAGTTCTGAAGTTACCTTTGGCTCCTCTCTGTATGACCTAGTTGTTGCTACATAACAAAACATCCCCAAACAGTGTCTGAAAATAGTAACTTTATTTCACAGGAATATGGGCTGGGTAGATGGTTCTGCTGATCTGGGTGGCACCCAGTGGATGCCCACTAAGCTTGCTCATGCATTTGTTCTCAGCTTTTGGGTAGGCTGGGGGTAGAGGCCAAGTCTGGGATAGCCCAGCTCTCCTCGTCCAACAAGCTGCCTGGGCTTATTTTCATAGTGGGGACAGGGTTTCAAGAGGGGAAGCGTAACATGCAGTCCCCTTTTCAAACACCTGCTTGTGGCAAGTCTGCTAACATCCTATTGGCCAAAGCAAGCCACATATTTGAAGCAAATGTCAGAGTGGGAGGCCTCTGTGGTTTCACAGAAATAACACAGCACAAGCGTATAGGTACAGGCCACCATTATTGGGGCTATAAAGTCATTCAATTTTCCTTAGTTCCAAAACACAGTGAATCTATGAAGCTTAAGTGTGATAGCTTCCCCCAAGAAATAGAGACATTTTTTCCTTTCTTTCTATCCTAGTGCTTAGGTCAGTATCATGGACATAGAAGATGCTAAATGTCTTTCAAGCAAGTGGATGAATGGCTGGAAGTGAGGGTGTCACTGACAAGTGCCCTAATGTCTTAATTACATCATTCTATTTGCAAGTTACAAACATCTGCTCAAACTGTTTAAACAGAAGGGAAAGATACCAGCCTATTTCACTGAACTCAAGGGCAAGAAGTGCAAATGGGCTTTTTGTGGGACTGAAACCAGGACTAGAAGTTAAAAAGGGCTGAGACCACTCCAGGTCCCAGGAGACTCCTCTTGTTCCAATAAGCTGTGGTGAGATGATGGCTTCAGGGCTTCAAGGGGAGCTGGGGGCTGAGCAGTGTCCATAACAGGTGACTATAAGTATGGCAGAGAGGAGCCTTGAAAAATTCTTCAAAAAAATTCTTTAGTTTTAGAGTGTGATAGACAGAATTCTAAAGATGGCCCCCAAGATCCTCATCTCCTGCTTATTTAATCAAACAGTAATCTAGGTATGGCTGTGAAAGTTTTTGTAGATGTAATTAAAGTCCCAAGTCAGTTAACTTTAAGAAAGGAGATAATCTGGGTGGCCCTTTAAAAGGAGTATTTTCTCTGGCTAGCGACATAAGAGGAATTCAGAGATTCAAAGCACGAGGAGGATGTGACATGCCATTACTCTCTTTGAAGGAATACAGGTGTCCTCTGGAAACTGAGAGTCTCAATAGCTGACAGCTAGCAAAGGATTCGACCTCAGTCCTACAACAATAAGAACTGGATTCTGCCAATTATCCAATGAACTTGGAAGCATATTCCTTTCCAGAGGCTCCAGATGAGAGCCCAGCTGGCCAACACCTTGATTTTGACAACACTCTAAGCAGGGAATCCAGCTGAGCTATGCTAGACTTCTGACCTTAAGAATCTGTGAGATAATGAACTGGCGTTGTTTTAAGTACTAAATCTATGGTAATTTATTAAGAAGTAATAGAAAACTAATACACAGGTGATTAAGTTTCCATTTGGCCTCCTTTAGAATATAAATACCCTCTGAGAAATGACGTAAGAAGACAGTATGCAAATCCTAAGGCACTGGTGGAAATAGAAGTGTGTGCGTGTGTGTGTATGAAGGTGGGGGGTGAGCAAGAGGCCATAAAAGGCAGGGGTGGGTCGATTAATAGAAAGATATTGAAAAACAACAACAAATAATAATAAATGTTTGGACTTCTTAATGTTAAGAGTTTGTAGGAAGAACAGGGCTACAGAGAGGGAGGAAGAAAAGAGGAGACAGAAAGAGGAAGGAAAGGATAGAGGGAGAGAGAGAAAGAACTTGAATGAATGTGTGCAAAGGAACCCAGGAACTGGTGGTAGTTGGCAGGATTGGGATTTGAAACCCTTCCATAAATCTCTCAGTCTTTCAGTAAAGTTACCAGTTCCAGAACTGCTGAGAGTTATTGGATTTCTTATGGGAAACAGTGAACATATAAGGAGCTTTGATGAGGGTCAGAATAAAGTTGTGATGCAGTGCCCACGGGGTGGGGGAGCCTTCCAAAGGGCAGATGCAAGAGAGGAAGTGAGGGTTAACTTCCTTCTTAGAGTTCAGAATTTCCTGTGGATACTTGGGTTACCCAGCTCAGTAAGCATTCCTCAAGCATCTATGATCTCAAGGTATTCAGACTGTGCTCTAGTAAATAAATACAAAGGGCTGAGATGGTGGTGATGACGACGCTGATGATGGTTGTACTCTACAGTTCACCAAGAACCATCCCTCTTCTCATTTGATTCTCACAGCCAGTCAGAAAGAGAAATAGGACAAGAAAATCTTGACTCTTTTTTTTTTTTATGGAAGAATGACTAACCTAAAAGCTCCAAGTTAGTAAGTAACAGAGCTAGCACTAGACATCTAAATTTGTGTCTTCTGTGCTGTCCACTAAACCAGTGTTTCTAATTGTGGTGCTATTTCTTCTGGTGGTGGGCCTCATGATTTTAGGAAGCCCACAAACAAACTTAAAAAAATGAAAGGGATTTATTTTAACACATGCTAGAAAAATAAATATTATCAGCACTGCAAGGTCATGGTTTCAGTGATATTATTTCTTAGGATGAGACCAAAGCCAGTAAAAATGAGATTAAATTAAATATTAAAATGAAAATAGCAGTTAGAGAAAGTGAAATGTGAAAGATTAAAGGTCCTAAAACAATGTATTATAGTATGTGATAAGCATTTAGAATCAGGTCATTAGGATAAGCGGACAAATAACTGTAACACCAGACTCCTTGAGTAACATGAAGAGGGAGCCAGGACATCTGGTTTTAATGCCACTTCTGCTTCTCACTGACAGTGTGTCCTTGGACAAATCACTCTGGGCTGTTTCCTTATGAAATAGAGGAACTGGAATTGTCCTCTCTAGGATGGATAGTCTGTATTTGAGTACATCTTCCAAAGAGAGCTATAAACTATAGCATGGAGGGTTCTAAGGTCTGCTTGCCAGTTCTAGCCTCCCCACTTATCAACTGTGTAATTTTGGGCAAATTACGTTACTTCTCTGTGCCTTGGTTTCTTCATTCACTAAAAGGAGATAACAATACTATTTTCACAGGGTTGTTGTGAGGATTAAATGAGTTAGAAAACATTTAGAAGAGTGCCTAGTATAATAAACACTATAGAGTGTCTGCAACAACAACAAAAGTTACTGCAGCTTCAGAGAAGGGGCCTATTATACTTATGAGAGAGGACCAGAAGTCATTTCAAGAAGGAATGACATCTAAGATGAACCAGACATGTCAACAGTTTACCTTCACGGAACTTTCCATCAATATCAGAGAAGAAGAAAGAGGCATGCCTGAAAGCTGTAGGAAACTGGGCCAGGGGAGAAAGGAAGATATTTTCAGTAGATAAGTTTGTTTGTTCCTTCAACAACAAGCCTGCCACTGTACTAAGGTGGATGGAGTCCCTAACTCTGGGCTGGGCTTATAGTTTGGGGTATTTACCATGCCTGAGTCCACAGACAAGATATGTTGAAGGATCACAGACCCATTGAGCAGGGCCAAAAAGCAGTACATAGCTAGGTTCTTCTCTGTTACTCCCTATCAGCAAGGGCAGCAGATCTGAGCAAAGGCACAGGAGAACTCCTAGAAGGAACCTGCCCGCATTACTGAAGTCTGGACTCCTACTTTCAACTCTGTTTTCATGCTTTGAAACCAGCCCACTCTTCTCTGTTTAATGATGGAAGCTGTTGAGCAGATCATGTGTTCTTCTTTTCATCAAAACTAAACACAGTTACTCTCTTCACATGCTATTAAACACAGCTACATTGAAATAATGTATAGGTTGAGACAAATACCTACCACCACAAGATAATTGGGAGGTAAGTCACTGTGACTGTCTGAATAACTAAATTAACCCTATTAAAACCTGTTTTCAGGGGGTCAAAGGCTTTTCAGTGGGGGAAATCAGGTGGAAAAGAAAACACTCATTTTTTAAACACCTTGCAACCCTTGCTGAAAAATAAACTAGTCACTTGAACAAGCAAACAAACAAATTGACTTAGTTCGAGGAAAAGAGGGAATGAGGTCACAGGCATTTTCTCTCTTTGATTTAAATTCTGCTAGCTTATGAAAGGATACTTTATATTTCCTTTTATCCTAGTAACAGTATTTTATGATGAATACTCCAATATTCTGAATTCAGCTTGCTTTAATCAGTTCAGAAATGCCAGTAAATTGTTAGAAATTAAAGAAATACAAATTAAAATAATGTGATTTAATAATCAACCAATCAAAGTTATAAGACTTAAAGTGATAAAACTTTAGCACTGGTGAGGATCTAAGGACGTAGTCTCTCTAAAACATGCATGGTGTATTCCTGGATGGCAACTTCTTAATACACAGCCTCCCAAATGAACAAATGCATGCTATGCATTTCCCTTGTCCCAGTTATTTTACTTCCAGGAAGTAACTTTACTTATTATGCAGGCAATAGGATTACTATAAATTAAGATAAAGGGATATAAAGGCAGGATCCATTTTGGAGTTGTTTCACCCTCCTTTACCCAGGACTTACCACAGTTGCTATCATAGAGTGAAATAATGCATATAAATTTAAATTTATAAATACAAATTTTTTAATAGACATTTTTTATCAGAAAATATCTAAACACCTAGCAGCAAGGGTAAATTAAACAAAATATAACTTAACGCATACAGATGGATATTACGCAACCATTAAAAATAATGCTGTAGAGGTGGGCCACGGTGGATCAGCAGGCAGAGTTCTCGCCTGCCATGCTGGAGACCTGGGTTCGGTTCCTATTACTGCCCATGCAAAAATAATAATAATAATAACAATAATAATAATGTTGTAGAAGTAATCTCTTAAAAAACACTTAGAGACACAAAGTGTTTAAGGAAATAGCTTGTTTTAAACAATATGTAAAGTATAATCTTAATATTTTTGTATTAACAGTGTATGCTTAAAGATAAAAAAACAGGAAGATATACACTAAGATATGAACATGGGTTATTTCTGGTTATATCTGGTTGATATTTCCTCTTCTTTTAGAATTTATTTTCTAAAATGAGATTAAAAATTGTTAAATTGAGAATAATTGGGGGTAAGGGATTGAGCTAATATGGTGAGTAAGCTGCCTATAAGTGAGAAGATATAGAAATTTTTCTAAATGATTCTAGAAGGAAGAAAGACCCAAGACAAATGGGAGAATGGTAGTGAGAGGCCAATTTTGATTTAATATAAGCAATCAGAACTGTTCAACAGTAGGATATGCTGAAACTTGGAGCAGTAGTTGATTTCTTGTCCCCACAGGGATTCAAGAGGCTAGATGACCATGAAGAAGGGTTAATATGCTAGAAAAAATCTGTGACTAAATAAACTTTACGTTTTATAAATCTGTGGCTTGAAGATTTCATGAGTCTATTGGCAGACAGCCCTCTGTAAACTCCATATGAAAAAAATTAAGAATTCTTTACTGAAAAAGAGTAAGTTCCTTTAACACACTGTCTTCTGTCATGCTTTCTCCTTCTTGATGCTCCTTTTGTCTCCAATGTCTGTGCAAACTCTCCTCTTAACTAACTAATTGTTAGTTTCCAATTACTAGTTGCTAACAATGTCTACATGACCAGAATCTCATAGCTCTTGGGTCTTCAAAAATCCCCTATAGAATGCCAGGCAGGTAACATTTACGGCGATTATGAAACCTCTTAAAAAGTGGTTTGGTTTTCAACCAGTTGAGAGCCTGCTCTTCGTTAATGTCATAGGATAGATGCTGGGAATGGGAGAGGCTGTGAAGAGGAAAGAGGGTTCTATATACCTTCTGGATGGTTTTGCTATCATACATTTGTCTGATCAGTTTCTTAGAATACTTTGGAATGACCCTCTGGGCTGTCTTGCAAAAGGTGAGAGAGAGGAGGATTAAGATTACAAAACAACCCCAAACCGTATCTGCCATGGTATCTGAAGCAATATTTTCGGGGAAGACTGCTGAGACATCACAGTCCTCCCATTGCCAAGAGCTCCTGGAAAATCATGAAGTAAGCAGCTTGGAGAGAAGGCATTTGGGATGCTTCATCAGGTCTACTGAAGCTCCTTTGAGCAAAATCCTACCCCATTAGCTATTCAATGGAATGGGAAGACGAAAGTTGGAACGGGATGCTGACCAACAAAACAGAAGGTCATTCTAAAGTTACTTCTTCTCCTGCTGCCCATTGCAAACTGCAACTGTAACACATTTCCAGTTGAAAGAGGCCCATCAGTAGGACAGAGAACTGGGATATACTCTCCCCGCTGTCCTTCAAAGTACGTGGCCTCAGAATACAATGGCGCCTAATTGGGAGACATGGCGCATTGCCGGTGGCCCTTCCAGCTTCTATTACACTAACCACATCAATCCTTGTACTTCCTGCCAGGCCTCAGCCTCAGACATTGTGAAGATCTGGAAAATAAGGGATGTGAAAAGCAGGGAGTATATACAGAATATCTGTACAGAATGCAGTAGGGCAATGTGACCTGTGCTTTGTTAAGAAAGAAAGCAAGCTGTAGGCTTTTGAGAGGAAAAGAAGCTCAAAGAGGTGGTCTTACAGTACCATCTCCCCAGACACCCAGAGATAGGATGATGAAAGCAGTAATGAGCATGATAAAGGCTGAAAAACCACAGGGATATCAGACTGATCTGTTCCATGGCATTGATATCTATATAAAGAGTTTTAGCTAATAATATTTTAATGCCAAGTTCTTTTCATTGCTTTGGCTGAAGCCCAGGAGTGGACTTTAACATATATTTGGCATCGAAGCCATCTCTGGTGAACTAATTTCCTTTTGCTTAGTCATATAGCCAGCAATAGAGCAGATCTCAACTAGGTGGCTGGTACTAAGTGTTAGTTTCCAATTACTAGTTGTTCAAGGTTTATCAAGTATTGTGTCTTTAATTAGGGCCCTAAGATGTAAACTGCAATGTCTTTAACAGACACATTCCAATGGGGATAATTTGATGAGCCAGTTGCTGTTGCAGAGTAATTGGGAACCAAAGAGAGACTCACATATGAATAGTAAATTAAGATGCACAGTAGTTGCTGGGATTTATACCTGGACCGTTAGATGTCTTAATGACCCCATAAAAGAGAATAAGGTCATTTGTTATTTAAAGGATCATAAGATATTGCATTTCATAAGGATATTGAGCATGTACAAGGTTAAAGCGCTCATGGGTGAGCCAGATTCTCCCTTTATTCCATTTATAAGCAGAACCAGAGGAGTTAGCACTTCTTTGTAATAAAGCTCTAAATTCCAGAGTGACTTGCTGCTCTACCTCCCAAATCCCAAAGGGCAGCTGCTACTGGGCTGAGCTTTGTAAAATGTTAGTTTTCTCCCCAAACTCAGCACAGCCACTGAATCCTCCATTTTAGAGCCAATTAAAGTGAATGGTTTTCCAATTTTCTGGGACAGATTGTCACATGTGGCTAAATGGGGAAATCCAGAGGGCTGGAAGGGTGCAAGGACAAAGCATAATTTTTTGGTATGTCTTGGGTACAGGAGATCCCATTCTAGGCTGAATAAGAAATTAAAAGGTCTAAGCTATACATAGACAAGTGAATTAATAATGGTAATAGAAAACTCTCAATTACCCACAGAAACAAGGGGGGTAATCCAAAATAGCAGCTTACCTAACTTAATATGTGTGGAATTTGGGATGTGTGCTTGGCATCATACATGCCTTTCTAATTACGTTTTTCTTAGGCCGCTGTTAGAATTAGCCTGTGATCCCCTCACAGGCAACCTAACAGCAGGAGGGGAAAGCTGAGATGCACATTTGTGAATTCTACTCTGGGATTAAAACTTGGTTGTGGGTAAACCCTTCTGCAGATAATGGGAAATTGATGGCAATATCTTTCATGCCTATTACACATTTTGTTTCATTCCTTTTATGGTAATAGGCACATCTGCAGACACATGCACACAAACCTTCGCAGAGAGCAATGCAATCATTTCTGCTATCATTATCATACAGTCTACAGATGTTTCCCTTAGCTAGAATCTAACCGGGCACAGCAGAGGCCCATGGTAGGATAGGTTAGGAAATGAGGAAACAATTTCTCCAGGTAAGTAATTAGAACCCCAGGAGCAAATCAGAAGGTTGAATGTTGCTGTTGAAATGGAAATTCATCCAGGTCCCCAACTCACTGCAATTTCATCCATACCATGTTAAAGGACCCAAGTGGTGAGACTAGGAGGCCTACAGCTAAGGCTTCTTGCCTTGGCGTGAGGGGATTCTGGGAGATCTTTCAGATGTGGAAAAGTGACCACAAAATTGAGTTTAAATGTTTTTTAAAATGATTCATCACGAAATATTTCAGACACACAGCGAGCTACAAAAATAACAAACGCCCATATCTCAACCCTTCAGATTTTTAAAACTTTAACATTTTGATGTGTTTTTTCTTCTGTATGAAAAATAAAGCTATAGATGTCGTAGCTTTACAAAAATGAGTACAGTTCTCCACCTATCAGACCCCTTTCCGATATGATTTTGCCATCTATTTCTCTACCCCTCAAATCTGGAATGGCCTTGTGACTTGACTTAGCTAGTGACTTAGCAGTTACTGTGTGATATGACCTGGCCAATAAAATATGCCCCTGTTCTGAGCCGGGGCCTTTAGAGGAACCCTCTCAACTACAATGTGAATAGGACCCGGATGACCTGCTCGGTTGCAAGGAGCATGGACCCTTGTCACCACCATTGCCCCGGTGACAGCCAGGCCTCAGTGGAGCTCACAGCTGGCCCCAGCTGTGTACGTGAGCCAGCTAACAGCAGAACTGCCCCACTGGTTCCAGCCCAAACTGCCAAGTCACATTATCGTGAGCAGTAATCAACGACTGCTTACAAGTAGCTAAATTCTGAGCTTTGTTATACAGCAGTCGATAACTGATGCAAAAGTTCATTATATCCTCCTCAAGTCTTATTTCCTCTCATTGCTTCCCTTCTCCAGAAGTTTCTACTATTCTGAAATTGAGGTCTACCCTTCCTACAGAAAGGATATCCTTGTTATACATGTATGCATACAAGACCGATATTAAATATTGTTTATAAAATGTTGTATGAAATGTTGTTCAAAGGAAACAAGTGGCATCATATTTCATGTATCCTTTTCTCCTAGTATATTTCATTCTCTTGTTTTTATATATACTCATGTTGATACATGTAGATGCTATTGATTTTAATTGTTGAATACTATCACTCTATGAACATACCACATTTTATCTATTACCTTACCGAAGGAGTGGTAAAAAAGCTGGGGTAAATAATCTATAAAAGTCTTCTAATCTTACCATGCTATGATTCAAATATATTTGGGGATGTAGAAACATCTTATTAAATGTCAATTAGGGTCAGGTAGTGATACACAGGGGACATCTTTAATTTCTCAAGTTGTATTATTTTTTATACTTCATATATATTATGTACACTCTTTTGCCCAATATGCATTTTAAAATCAATTTTACAAAATAAAATTGAACTAAAATAAAAAAGAGCACAAACAGACCCACTTACATATAGACCCTTAATCAATGAATTAGTGGCAGTTGAGATCAACTGGGAAAGAATATCCATTCAATAAAGGGTGCTGGGACAGCTATTCATATGAAAAAAATTAAATTAGAACTTTCCTCAGACCATACACAAAAATAAACTCTACATGAAATAATTTCTGAATACAAAAGGAATGGTTTCAAACATTTGGAAGAGAATATTTCTATTCTTTTTAGTCACAACTTATTTCCCTCTCTGTCTTCATTTATTCCCATTGACTCTAGGTAACGACAACAGCTTTTGTCACTGGGCCTACCACAGCCTTACACACAGTGTGGAGAAGACAAAGACCTCAGGCTACTTTCTCTTTATTTATTTATTTAGTTCATTGAATAGTTGGGAGGGATATTTTGAGGATTAGCACAGACTGTTTGGGAACTTTGGATTTTACCAAGAGGCAATGGGGGGGATAAATTCCTTTTACTTCGATTACCTGTTCACCTAAAGTGATAAGTTACTTATCATGAGTCCAATAAAACCCCAATTATTAAAAACAATAGAATCAGAAAGTTAAAATGAACGCAGAGTCCAGTTGTGCTGTGTAAATTACTTTATACAGAAATTTACCGGTTCTGTGCGGATTTCTCCTGCCACTAGATTCCAGGCTCTTGCTAGCTCCGTTCCTCAAGTAATCCAGTTTACTCTCTTTTGAACAGAGCTGCTTCTTTCACCATGACTCGCACTGTGGTATACCTCATCAAGACTCTCAGCTCTGTTTTCCTTTCATTCAGTGAATATTTATTTCTGGCACCTACTAAGTACCAGAAACTCTGCTAGTGCTAAGACAAAGCAATAACCAAAACAAACCAATGGTCTCTTTCCAAAATCTAAATGGCTCCATTTCTCTCCCTACAATTCTTATTTCAGGGCAAGATCAACTTCCCAGAAGGCAGGAGAGAAAGTTCCAACACTTCACTAACTACAGGCCAATTTAGCACAATCCACATAATCCTCTTAAGCCTCAATTTCCTTATTTATAAAATATTTGTTTTTTAGTATCTATTCCATCTATTTTAAGACCTTACTAGGAAGATCAAATGAACTTTTATTCATGCATGCCCAGGGCTACAGAAACGAAACCACTGCACTCCTATTCTGCCAGCTAAGAACTCGAGTCTTCATAATTTCTTTGGTATTGGTCAGAGGAAGAAAGAATATCTGAAGTCCAGCCTACCATATTTATGCCCTTAAACCCTTTGTTTAGTCCAGGTTGCGTGCAAAGTTTGGTAGTCATGGAAGCAATAACTTTCTCTTGCTGCCCACCTTCTTAATTCTTCCCATCTCTCTTCTTGTAGAATAAGATCAGTCACAGCACCATAAACCTTTATTCCTCCTGGGCAGAAGGGGTGTTGGGCAGAAGGGGTGCTTTAACTTTGGGGAAAGTGGTGCCATAGCGGCACGATATTGCAATGAAAGGTCAAAATATTCCCTCTATCTTTTGCCATGAAAACCAACAAAACAGAATTGGGAGGAATGTGCATAGATTGAGCAGGTCAATATGACTGAGGGAATCTGCTTTGGGAACTTAAACTGCACTTCAGACATTGACAAATTGCTTAGAAATAACTATTTACTTTAGCAAATCTACTTCTTATTAGAATAAAACATCCCAGTAAGCTTACGGGCCTCTTTCTTTTAAAAGCTGTTCTCAAGGTAATCAATGACTTTTACAGCCTGGCTCAGTCATCACTGTACAAGAGTAAGTTTATTAATTTGACGGATGCTTTTCTTCACTGGGCACCAATTACTGCAAGCTGAATCATCCCACATTGGGCTAGAAACACCGTGTAATCTTGCTAGTTACTTAATGCATTCCAGTGATTGGCTTTAAGAACCTTTATAATCACACTTGATTTGTGAGCTAACAATACTTTGGATTCCACTGAGAGCTAAGAAGGAGAATCTGCTTAGAAGAGGTTAATAGAATAAGACATGCAATTTAAGTTCTTTGTATGAAGGTAAATGAATGGAAATTCGATGAGGGTATGTAAATCTCACACACACTTGGTGTTCTACTGCAAACTAGTATACTTCTAAGACAGAAAAATCATCCGATTTTGATACCTGTATCTTCATTTAAAATGCAGACTATTTGATTTTATAAACATTCCTAAAATTAGAAATCATTAAAACTATTAAAAAGACATGTCTCCATTTCTGATTAAAAATGGGAAAAATCAAGACTTGGAATGCCATTAATATTATTAACCCAGGAACTAACCTAGCTGCTTAATTAAAAAACAACAATATAAAAAAATGCATCTGAGGACTCCAGCCAGCCAGTGCAGCCTCAGGCTGGGCAGAAGTTATGGGAGGTCTGTGTAATGACATGCTCTTTGGTCCCAGAATTTAGTCCCTGAAGACATCTGACCTACTCTTGTTCTGCCATTTGTACAGTAGAATTCAATATGATAGCTACAACTAAGAGTCACACTCCTTTCTAATCTGAATTTTTCTCCTTGTTCCATTCATTCATTCTTCCAATCATTTATTCAACAAATAATTACCTCCTTCCACAATGTGCCACATCACAAATTGGGCCCTGGAAATACAGTGGTGAATAATATAATGATGGGAACAAAAGAATTTCCTCTGGGTAGTCAGTTCTCTCACTCATGATTCCCTTCAGATAAAAATAACTTAATAGCTGCTTCGGGGAAATAACTATGAATTCCAAGTGTACCTTGAATATCAATAATAATAATCAATATCTGGGGCCAAACTCTCAGTTTGGCTTACATTAAAAGCCTATTCTTTTTACAAAATGTTATTGGTCCAAATTCTGCCATCTTAAAATTTTCCATTCAAATGTAAACACTAAACAGCAAAGTCCAGGATGCCCAGATAGAAATAGATTTTATGAATACAGAATTTTCTCAGGAGAAATGCATGCCACCAGGAGAAGGTTTTTGCTGTTTTTTTGACCACTACAGTCTTGACTAAAGTGTTCTGGTGACATCTTCTATGCCTAGAAATTCATATGTGATAATCCCCAGATGGATTAATGAATTGGGGACTTTATGAGAATGATGGAAGTACTTAATGCAAGTGACTTTCTCCTAACAGAGGTTGGTAGCTCCCGGCTTCAGACTTCTTGCTGGGCCCCTTGGATGACAGGGACTTGCTGGGCAGTCCAGGCCTGCTTGAGTCCCAGAGCCTGATTTTCTTTGATTTAGAAAAATAAAGAAAACTTATTTTGAGTATGTGGAGCACTACCTATTACATTTTTATAAAACATAATCGATCCCACTGTTGAGATATGAACCCACCAAATTTGGACTTTTTAAATTTCTTTCAGTTACCTTAGGACTCTAATGATGTGTTGGTCTTTCTACAAGGATACCCGTGGCGGCTGTGCTATCTGTGCCCTCTTGCAGATTCTCAGAGCGGTCCTCCCCTTTTGCCCCATTCACCATGACAGCTGTTGTCAGCAAAGGCTGCTTCTGCTATGGCGCACCCCGCCTTGTCTTCACTCTTCCCACTCACTGTTCTCTTCTTTGGTTTTGCCAGAAATTCTGCCTTTTCCTTCATAAAATGTTCAACTCTTATCCTTTTCACCCACCAGGGATCTTTCCACTCTCCCCTCAGGGCTTTTTTTTTTTTTTCTGTCTCCAGCCAAGCTGCCCCTTTCCTAATGCTGCAGAACCTCTCCCACCAGCTGATGGAGTCTTTCCATTTATTGTTCACATGGAGTTACAGTGTGATGCATATTCTACTTCCAGTGGCAGAAAGAGTCTTTTCCCTGTCAGACTCCATTGAGAAAGATTCCCCTTTGGATAGAGATAAAACATTGAAAAAATGTAGTTACTACTCCACGGCACTTTGCCCCTTGCCTGAAGGTAGCATTCTTACCTAGCCATTCACAGGCAATATTGGGCAGTCTTCCTTCACATTACTGAATGGTAGAGAGCTTTGTTGTAAAGGCTCAGGATGAAGACTTTGGGCTATGGATACCAACAGTTCGGTGTTTTGTCTCCATCTATAATACGGTTTGGAGATCAACAACCTTATGTCTGTAATGGTCATTTGGAAGACTCATTTCCTATTTTTCTTTGAACTAAATTCCAACAAATTTTTGATATGGTATATTTTCTAGAGATAAGTTTAGTTTTACCATGTCTGGTTCACAAAACAGATCATGGGCAAAAAGGCACATTTCACAATAATTACTTTTGTTTTATCTTTCAACTTCGTAAGAATTTCTAAGTTTTTACTTACAGTTCCTTGAATGTATTACAAACCAAATGAACAAACCTCAGCCTTATGAGGAGGTATGAATTTTCAGAAGTGTACCAGAACCATTGCATCAGGGCAGTCTATGAAAATAATCAGAGTATGCAGTTTAATAACAGCAAATAACGATTTACTGAACACTTATTTCAAGCCCTGCGCTCAGCACTTTTTATGCATTATTTTAGTTAATCCTTACAATAACCCTGTACACATTAGCCCCATTTTTAGATAAGAAAGTTGTGGTTCTGATATATTAAAATGATTTGCCCAATGTCATGCATCCAGTGAAGGCCAAGCTTGGATTTACATCAAATTTTCTTATTCTAAACCTTGTACTTAGTCATTTCACCACTTTCATGAACCTTATGGACTCTCTTTTGGATGTGCATTTGGGATATCCAATAATGAGTGGCTTAATTTTTGTAATTGCTTGCCTAATGTCCTCTCCCTCTCTACTGATCTATTCTAGTTGTCCACGGTGGGTGTTGGGGGATAGGAGCACAAATTTGCAATTATATTATTTTTTAATTGATGGAAATTAAAAGTAACATTGAAAATTTGGTCATTTCCTGCAACAACATATATCATGATACTGTATTGGTGAATTCACTGAAGACATTTATTGTTGTGTATGAAATTCTAGAAAGACAAGAGCATCCCCTAACAGAGCTGATGCTTGGTTAATGTTGATAAAAACAAAATGAGATATAATTTTGTGGACTTTCACCATAAATAGGTGGTTGATGTTTTCTGATTTGCCCAAGATTAGCCCAGATTACTTCTGTTGTCCCTGCTCAAATATAAACATTGCCCTCTTTCTCTCTCACACATATTTGTTTGGATAATTTATACCACCATCCTTCCCATGAACAACCCCTCCCTGAATAGACACAGGTCATCATTATTGGAGGTCTGGCATCTAAATGTGGCACGTGAACTTTGCATTTCATTGGAAATCAAAGTCATGCACAGACATCAGAGGAAGTCTGTGGAGTTGTCAGCTGCTGGCACTTCTAATTGAGTTTGGGAAAACAGATCAGTTCAAAATCACTACCCTCTCAGTGAAAACTGCAGGATGATCAATTCCAAATACCACATATCTCAGAGAGCAGACGTTTCTACACATTTGTTTCTTCACATCCTGTTCTCCACATGTTCCCGTCTCCTCACTCAAATAGCCATTAACAATAACTCCAAGAAGCAGTGGGAACCAATGACAAGTTTCATCCCCTCAGTGTAATAATGCAGTCCTAATTCTAGTGTATTCATTATGCCCCAGCACCAAACCATTTCCATTTGTACACCAAAGCAATCCTCTGTATCTTTAGTGTTAATGTCAGCTTGATCTGCACTGAGCATTTTCATTAAGAATACACATTTACTGAGTAATGTGATCCAAAGGCAGATGCTTTCCAAATGCATTGCTCACTGTATTGACAAAAAAACACTAAGCACGAAGGTCAAAAGTCCTTGACTTCTTCCATTTACCGAAGCAAAAAAATAGATAAAGAATGATTAGCTCATTGATTTTTTATTCATTCAGCAAATACACTGGCTATGTTTTAGGCTCTGTGATAACTGGTGGGACACTAACATGCATAAGAAAACATGAATGGACTCTTCATCCTGTATGTGGAAAAGTGGGGGTCCAGGTCATTGTGCCCTGGCTGGGCTTCCAAGGGGCCTGGACTGTAATGTGGTAGGATCAGCACTGGACCATTGACTACAGGGCATGGAAGAGTAGCGGATCTGAGTGGACAGTACAACTGAAACCAAGAATCACAAGGGCCTGGACAAAGAGGCAGAAATAAAGTAGTTAAATAGGGCAGGAATTTGAAGTAGCAAGATGGAGGAGGAGACAGAACCTGTGTTGAGTCCCTGTAGCGCTGATATGCAGTGTTTTTACTTGGTTGGTTTCTACTGGACTTCTGCAGCTCATGCATGGGGAAAGAGGTGTTATGGTGAGGAGTCCACTCTAGGAGAGATATAGAAGACTACCACTTCAATACATGCATTGGGTGCTAGAGAACCTGGGTTGGTGAGCAGTCAGTTTTCTGAGAACCCTGAAAGGAATTACACTGAGTTGCAGCAAAGGTTGGTTTACCCCTTTTCCCCTTTTCCACCTGACACCCAAAAGGTCTGACAATGAAGGAGCATGGTCACCTTTTCCTATTCAATCTTAACTATTCACACAGTGCTACAATTTTAGGAACTGCTTTTGGTCTTATGATACACAATTACTTCAAACACTTTGAGAAACTATTTGGTTTACTTTTTGCAGGGGAGGGGGAAATAATGTCCAAATATTTATTGCCTACTGTGTGAAGGGAGTTTCTTGTTTGCTTTTTTTTTTCCTTTCCTCATTCAGGTTTCAAATGATTGATACTCTTTCTCCTATAATTTCCTAGCATTTTATCACATTCAAGTTGGTATCCTACTTTTCCTAAAATTTTCTAGTATTCGTACATAAGTATGTCTTTTTCATCTCATCTCCAGATTACAGTCAAATCAGTTCACTTTGTTCTAACTTTTCTACCATCAACTTGGTAGAGGTCAGTGGACCCCAGAGCAGCAGCAGCAGCATCTGGAACTTGTCAGAAATGCAAATTCTCAGGCCCCACTCCCACCAGACCTACTGAAGTAGAAACTCTGGTATTAGGGCTCAGAAATCTTTGTAACAGCCCTACAGGTGATTCTGGAGGTGATCACTAAGCTGATATCATCTCTGACCTGTCTGCTACATCGGCCTTCTATTTAATATCCCCACGTATACTCTTAGATGTTCTCCATAGAAGAGGCAGAGTGACCATCTCAAAACATCACTCAGATCGTTTCATTCACCTGCTTACAATCTTTAAAGCAAAGGCTTCTAATTCACTTATAGTGAAAGCAAAGTTTTCACCATAACTTTCAAGGACTTGGGCGATTTGTCCCTGTCTATCATTCACTTCTTACGATGCCAGCTTCCCCTTTGCTTACCACCTCCAGGGATACTGACATTTTAGTTGGTGGAAAATGTGAAGTCTGCCTTGTTTATTGTCTTATTCCAAGCACATGGTACATTATAGACATTTATTAAATATGTGTTGAATAAATAATTAAATTGGCGAAAATGTCCAAATCCATCTATCCACTCTATTTATGACTTTATGGAATCCAAATAGGTCCCTTCTTAGCTTTTGTCTGTTCCTTTATCTGTTCTCGCTATATTCCTTCAAAGCCCTACCCTTTAGAAAACTCCACAAAACATGAACTGAGTACTTACTAGCTCTGTAAAATGTGGGTTCTAGCTCCAGAAGTTGACATGCCAGTGCAATTGCAGATGTAACATACTCTTAAAAAAAAAAAACTTATGTAAGTGCCATAATAGAGTTTTGAACCATGAAGGTGCTATTTGAGTGGGGTATGGAAAGAAAAGAAGGAATTTTCAAGTAGAAAACTATATAAGGATATTCCTGGTAGATGAACAGCATGTGCAAAGGTACTGATACATGAAGAAAATAGAGATGGTAGATTTAGAGTGGTTTTATCTTGGGAGAAAGAAGCTGCTTATGAAGAGTAGAGCCATATAGTAAAGGCCTCATTATCCAGGGTGAGTAGATTTTACTCTGAAGAAAATGAGAGACTATGAGATTTTAAATGCTGAAAAGCTAAGGACCATTTAGAGTACAAGATCCCTCTGGCGGTAATGTAGGGGATGAACTAGAATAGAAGGAAGCTCATTTCCGAGGCTGTAATTTCTGAAATCTCTGTCTCTCTCACTTCCTACTTACAACCAGGAAGACCTAGGTCTGTCCCTCATCACTTTATACAAGGTGAAGCTCAACACTCTCCTTCCATTTCTTTCAGTTGCTCACTGGATATTTCATAGTGGGCTCTGTGTTAGGTAACACTTCCTTGAATCACTACCAAGTGTCTGTCCACTAGAATCCTTTTCACTGTATCAGTTTTAGCCTTCCATTGACCCATAGGCTTCCACTGACTCCAGGATCACATGGTCATTAATTCTCCTGATTTCTTAGATCGTGTCCAGATTCCTACCCTGGCCCATTTCCTGGTTCTTATGAAACCCCAAACTTTTATGGTTGGAATGAACATTGGTGATTTTTGAATTAGTTGCCTTATTTTGCATATATGGAAATTAGTAATTAAACAAATAAATGAATTGTCCAAAGTAAGAAACCTCCTTAGTGTTAGAGGCAGCACTAGATGCCACCACAAGATGACTTGTTCTCTAAATAGTTTCCAGGTGCGTTCTAGGCATGCACGAAGTCAATAATGACAACAACGGAAATAATTTCCTGAAGCAGTATGCACTGTGATTTATAGTTTACAAAAGGATTATTACACCCATTACATCATTTACATTAAACTACTTGAGATAAGTACCATAAACATTCTCATTTTATTGATCAAGGCTCTGAATTTAAAGAGGTTGAATGACTTGCCCAAATTCCCATACCCTACAGCCAGAGAAGAGAACACCCAAATGCAGGTGGTCTGATTCCTCATCCTATACTTTTCGATCACAGTCTATGTCCTTGAGTGCATACCAGGCTTTAGATTAGCCTCATCTCTCTGACATGACTTTTAGGCATCTTGGATTTTGTACACCTAAATACCATCTCTGGGACAAAGATTAGTAATTGCCAATTCACTGGTTTACTAAGCATATTGACTTAGGTAAATGAGCAACATCCTGATTTAAGAGAATGTGATATCAGACACTTCTAAAAGAGTAATATTAATAAATTATAATGTGCCCATAAAATAAGCTAAAGGGAAATGAAGAGTAAGAATGAGAAAAAAAATTTAAAAATTAAGGTTTCATTTCTTCAGTAGGGGGAAGGTGCACAAATGCAGTGGAAATTCCACTACCCCAACACAACAAGAAAACAACAAAGACTTGATGGTACCAGTGGTTAGTGAAGGATACCTAGCCAGAGACAAGCATATCATTATCATCCCCTAAACCAAGCAAGACAAGATATCCCACAGAATTACAGAATTACCTTATATTTAAAATTGCATTGTCTCTAAAATGTTTGCTATGTCACTGCATAAAGGTCTCTATTTTTTTCTAATGGCAAAATTATTATTGATAATAACTGTTGTTTAGTGAACATTCACTATTGAGGCATATGTGCATTATCTCCCTTGTACCCAGAGTCACTATTAGTGTTTCTGTTTTTTAGGTGAAAATTTTTGAAGGTCAGTGAAGTTTAGCAACTTGTTAAAGGTCACACAGTTAATAGATCATAGGAAAAAGATTTAAACCTACAACTTCTTGACTCCAAAATCTAGACTTTTAGCCACTAAAATGTTTTTGGAATGTAGGTTTATCATGAATTATTATCACTTTATTTGAAAATCAGTCCTCTTGTATAGCCATTCTCATATGTCAACAGCTAAAAAGCAGAGTCTAGTTCCCTCTTGTACTCAATAAAGAGATGTGTGGACACCTGCAAGCCAAGTTCCTTCCAGTAAAAGTGATAGGTCCCAAGTTTTAAGTTCATTGATACAATTCTTACTTGTATTTGCTTATGTCAAATTATTGCTTTTTGTACATATTATTTGTGCAGCAAAATTATCTTCAGGCTGGTGAATTTTGTAGTAAATATGAACAATCTAACAATGTAAACATGATTTTTAAAATTATATACACAGATGTATTTGTTTTTCATTCATATATTACAATAGTGCCAGAATTTAAGGTGCATATTTAGATTGACCTATGCATATGGTCTCTGGCATGTTTTTGATATTATCAAGAAGTCTTGCTTTGTGAAATAAGTGAAAATCACTGGGATAAATGTGATTGATGATACATGTTGCTGATTCCTAGAAGTACCTAAAACGTTCTGCCATAAATCATGAATAATATTTTATTCTTCCATTTTAATATTTTAATCATAAAGCTCTGGTTCTAAGGTGCTGTATCTTGCCCAAGAATTCCATAACCTTAATTCATCAGAGTGTCAGGACAGCAGTCAAATAAAATAGTAATACTTTTCTTAAGAGCTGGATCAACTGCATCACTTATGAATTGACTCAGGAGATGGAGAAGCTTCTAGAGTGCAGCCTTATGTGATTAGTAAATCCCACCACTCAGACCACAACAACCAGCAGCATGATCTAGGGCAGGAGCCAAAAAACTATGGGATGTAGGGCCAATGGCCCACTGCATGTTTTGCATGCTCCGTGAAAGCTAAGAGCAATATTTATATTTTTAAATGGTTGGAAACACATCAAAAAAAGAATTATATTTTGAGATATGAAAAGTATGTGAAATTAATTCTGAAGTCACTTTCCATAATAAAGTTCTCTTGGAATGTAGTCAGAACCATTTCTTTACATATGTCTATGGTTGCTATTGTACTATAGCAGCTGAGTCCAGCAACTTCCATAGAGACCATATGGCCCACGTATCCTAAAATATTCACCCCGTGGCCCTTTATAGCAAAAAGGTGGCTGGCACCTGATCAGGAGCATTATCCTTGCTTCTTTAAAATGATAATAGTCACTGTACCTGGCACCCCAACACAACCCATAGTCCAGCACTGTGTTCCTTGCCCTTGTACCCCACACCCACACACCCCACACACCACCCATGTTCTGGCACCACACACTGCAACCCCATGCCATGCACTCTGCCCCACCCCTGTGCCATGTCCTGTGCCCCTGAACACCCTACACTCTGACCCTTACACCATGCCATGCCATATGCCCTGGCACTCTATCCCATGACTTCATATAGAAGTTGAAATACCCAGTCCCACAGCAGGTCACTCCAAGAGGGAACCTGGGGTACAATGTTCCCTCTTGGAGCCACAGACCTCCCCACTGGACCCACAAGCAGAATCCCTGCTGAGGTGCACACTGCCCACCCACCAGCCCCAGGGTTGGCAGCTTTCAGTGCTCAATGGGACCAGTGGACTTGGCTGTAATTGTCCTGGGTTTTCATACAGTTCAGTCAGCTGCCACAGTCAGGGAGGGGCATGCCTGAGGGGAAGAGGAGGCCCAAGGGCTCCATCTAACTGGGAAGAAACAGAAAATGCAGTCTGGCAAACGGCCTATCTGTTTAGCTTTAAACAGATCCTCAAGTAGAGTTACATCCCCTCAATGAAGTCTAGACCCTGGTTAGACAGGGAATTAATGACAAACCAAGTGCAAGAAGAGACCCTCAATGCAAACCCAAACAGGTACAAAACCTTAGATGACAGGGAAATCAACTTTCAAAATAACCCTATCAAGATAATCAAATGCCTCAAAGCCAACAGAAAATCACAAAGCTTATGAAGAAGCAGGCAGATATAGCCCAGGCAAATGACCAAATTAAAATATCAGAGGAGACACAGAATTTGGAACAACTAATTGAAGGTGTTCATACAATTCTCCTAGAAAAATTCAATGGGTTGGCTAATGACATAAAGTATGTCAAGAAGACACTAGAGCCCTTTCTGTCTGGTGGCAGCCATCAGGTAAGCCAAGATGTGTATACGTACATACAGGCAGGAGCTATGAGGAAGAATCAGTCTGATGTGATGTGCTTTCTTCTGAGGGTCTGCTGCTGGCAGTACCTCCAGCTCTCTGTGCTCCACAGGGACTCCCATGCCACCTGGCCCAATAAAGCATGCAAACTGGAATACAAGGCCAAGAAGGGTTATGCCATCTATAGGATTTGACTGTGTCATGGTGGTTTCAAATGCCTGGCTCCTAAGGGTGCTACCTATGGCAAGCCTATCTATCATGGTGTTAAACAGCTGAAGTTTGCTAGAAGCCTTCAGTCTGTTACTGAGGAATAAGCTGGATGCCACAGAGGGGCTCTGAGAGTCCTGAATTTTTCCTGGATTAGTGAAGATTCTACAAACAATTTTTTTGAGGTTATCCTCATTAATTCATTCCAAAAAGATATCAGAAGAAATACTGACACCCAGATCACCAAGCCAGTCCACAAGCACAGGGAGATACATGGGCTGATATCTGTAGGCTGCAAGAGCCATGGCCTTGTAAAGGGCCACAAATTCTACCACAGTATTAGTGGTTCTTGCTATGCAGCTTGGAGAAGGCACAATACTCTTCAACTCCACTGTTACCACTAATATAAGTAATGTTGGTAAAATTCATACCTAATAAACAATTTAGGACCATCTTGTCTACTTAAAAGTGTTTTGGCAAAACATTGGTTGTCTCCAGATTGTTTAACAAATATATATATATATATATATATATATATATATATATATATATATATATATATAGTCAAATTGTGAAAGTTATCAAGTATAATAATATTTGAAGACTATAAAGTGATGGGGTATCTTGTTTTTAATAAGATAAACAATGTTGTCTTTGAATTATCTTATTAGGGAGTTACATGTCAGTGTTTTAAAATGCAATGCTATATGGCATAGGTGTAAAATAAATGCTTTAAAAGAGGAGCACTGAAAAAAAAGAAGATATTAGAAAAACATTAAAAAGCATTCAAAAGAATAAATAGAAAAATAGCAGAACTCACAGAGAGGAAAGATACTGTAGAGCAAATTAAAAATATAATAGAGACACACAACAGCAGACTTGAAGAGGCAGAAGAAAGAATAAGTGAATTAGTGGAAAGAACAACTGAATTCTAATATGCAAAAGAACAAATGGTGAAAAAGAGGGAAAAATTTGAATTGGATCTCAGGGAAATGATGGACAACATGAAGCATGCAAATATAAGAATCACTGGTGTCCCAGAAGGTAAAAAGAAGAGTAAAGGGCTAGAAAGATTATTTGAGGACATAATTGGGGAAAACTTCCCAACCCTTATAAAACACTAAGACATTCAAATCAAAGAAGCCCAACAAACTCCAAGTAGAATAAATCCAAATAAGCCTACTCTAAGACACATATTAATCAGACCATCAAATGCTGAAGAGATGCAGAAAGTCCTGACAACAGCAAGAGAAAAGTATTTCACCACATACAAGGGAAGCCACATAAGATTAAGTTCGGACTACTCAACAGTCACTATGGAGGCTAGAAGGCAGTGGTATGATACATTTAAGATTCTGAAAGAGAAAAATATCCAGCCATGAATTCTTTATCCAGTGAAATTGTCTTTCAAAAGAGAGGGAGAGGTTAAAAATTTCACAGAAAAATAAATGTTTAGAGAATTTGTTGATAAGAGACTGGCCCTGCAAGGAATACTAAAGGAAGTCCTGTTGGCTGAAAAAAAAAAAAAGACAGGAGAGAGAGGTCTGGAAGAGAGCACAGAATTGAAAAGTATTAGTAAGGGTAACTTAAACTATAAAAAGAGAGAGAGGGAAAAGAAAATATAGATTTGACGAATAAAAACCAAATAAGATGGTAGATTCAAGAACTGCCTTTACAGTAATAACTTTGTTAGTTTCTTTTTTTTTTTAATTTTATTTTGTTAATGGACTAAACTCGCCAATTAAAAGATACAGATCGGCAGAATGAATGAAGAAATAGATCCATTTATATGCTGCTTACAAGAGATTCTTCTTGGACCTAAAGACACAAATGATTGAAAGTAAGAGGATGGAAAAAGATGTTCCTTGTAAGCTGAAACCAAAAGAAAGCAGGATTAGCTATACCAATACCATACACAATATACTTTAAATGCAATGATATCATAAGAGAAAAGGAAGGACACTACATATTAATGAAAGGCACAATCAACCAAGAAGAAATAACAATCATAAATGTTTATGCTCCTAATTAAGGAGCTCCAAAGTAAGGAGGCAAACATTGGCAAACTGAAGGGAGCAATAGATGTTTCAGCAATAATAGTGAAAGACTTCAATGCACCACTCTCCTCTAAAGATAGAACAACCAGACAGAGGATCAACAAGGAAACAGAGAACTTAAACAATTTGAAAAACAAATTAGATCTAACAGATACATATAGATTGTTTTACCTCAAAACACCAGGATATACATTCTTCTCTAGTGCTCAAGGAATGTTCTCCAGGATAGATCATATTCTGGGGCAGAAAATTGGTCTTCTTCAGTTAAAAAGATTGAAACTATTCAAAGCACTTTCTGTGATTGTGATGGAATAAAGCTGGAAATCAATAACCATCGAAGAACCAGAACTTTCACAATATATGAAGATTAAATAACATATTGTAAACAATCAGTGGGTCAAAGAAGAAATTGCTAGAGAAATTGATAAATATCTGTAAATGAATGAAAATGAGAATGCAACATATCAGGATTTATGGGATGTGGCAAATGCAGTGCTGAGAGGAAAATTTATTGCCCTAAATGCCTACATTAAAAAAGAACAAGCAAAAATCAAGGACTTAATTTCTCACCTGGAGGAACTAGAAAAAGAACGTCAAAATAACCCTAAAGCAAATAGAAGAAGAGAAATATCAAAGATTAAAGCAGAAATAAATGAACTGGAGAATAAAAAACATTTAGAAAGAATCAATAAAATCCCAAATTGGTACTTTGAGAAAAACAATAAAAATGCTGGACCCCTAGCTAGGCTGACAAAGAAAAAAAGAGAGAGGATGCAAATAAACAAAATCAGAAATGAGAGGGTGATTGTTATCAGGGATCCTGAAGAAATAAAAAATAAATCATGAGGATATTATGAGCAATATATGCCAACAAACTAGACAATTTAGATAAAATGGACAAACTCCTAGAAACAACCTACTCTAATGCAAGAAGAAATAGAAGATCTTAACAAACTAATCAGAAGTGAAGTGATTCAGTCACCAAACATCTTTCTACAAAGAAAAGCCCAGGACCAAATGGCTTCACAGGCAAATTTTATGAAACATTCCAAAAAGAACTAATACCAAACCCTGCTCAAACTTTTCCAAAAATATTGAAGAAAAAGAAACACTACCTAACTCATTTTATGAAGCTAACATCACTCTATTACAAAACTGAATAAAGGTGTTACAAGAAAGGGAAACGACAGGCCCATCCCTAATTTATATAGATAGAGAAGTTCTCAACAAAATACTAGCAAATCTAACCCAGTGACACATTAAAGGAATTATACACCACAACCAAGTGGGGTTTCTTCCAAGAATGCAAGAGTGGTTCAACACAACAAAATCAATCAATGTAATACAGCACATTAACAACTGAAAGGAAAAAAAAATACACATGATTATTTTGACTGATGCCGAAAAAGCATTAGACAAAATTCAGCAACCTTTTCTGATAGAACACTTCAAAAGATAAGAATCAAAGGAAATGTCTTCAGTATGATAAAGGGGATATATGAAAAATCCATAGGCAGCATCATACTCAACAGTGAGAGATTGAAAGCCTTCCCCCTAAGATTGGGGGAAAGATTTAATTCAGCATTGCACTAGAAGACCTAGCTAGAGCAATCAGGCAGGAAAAAGAAATAAAAGGCATTCAAAAAGCTTTGGCAAAATCACTTGATGGATTGCAGAAAAAAATACGAAATTCTTAAAGTTTACCACTGGGGAAACCCCTGAAACTGTCTCAAACATTAGGGACTTTCAAGTCAATAGGACATGCCCTCAATCTTGAAGCTTGCTCTTAAGAAGCTTATTTCTGTGGTAGAGAAGCTAAGCCTGCATATAATTACGCCTAAGAGTTACTTCTCAAAAACCTCTTTTATTGCTCAGATGTGGCCTCTCTCTATCTCTCTCTAAGCCCAAGTCTATAACATAAATCATTACTTTCCCTCCCGCACCATATGGTACATGACATCCAGGGGTGACAGTCCCCCTGGCAATGTGGGATCTGACTCCCAGGGATGAGCCTGGCCTTGGCACTGTGGGATCAACGATGCCTTCCTGACCAAATGGGAGAAAAGAAATGTAACAAAATCATGTGTCAGTGGCTAAGGGAGTTCAAAAATGCTGGAGAGGATATTCTGGAGGCTACTCTTAGGCAAGTCTCTGCTAGATAATTCTAATTACCATGGTTTGCCAACCCCCAACGAAAACCATTCCTGTTAACCCTAAAGAACACCTAGGGCTCCACCTGAGATGCTACAAAAATTGCACGCCTAAGATTATGTTCCAGAAATCTACAACCTCCAGATAGTTCTTAGGTCAGAAAAGTTCTGAAACCCAGAGGGGCCAGCTTGTCCAAGAACATCAACTAGTTCCATCCCCCTATTCCATAATATCAAGACCGCTTTTTCAACATGAAAAAGTTAGAATAGGCATAGTCCAAATACCCATAAAGATTGGGAGAAGAATCAAAGGAGAAGGAGGAGTTACAACAGAGAAGATAGGATTTAACAAATGAGTGTGATTCTTGCATCAATATATTGATATTTCTTTTAGGCTCCAGTGTCTTGGGGAAGCTAGAAAGCAAAACCTGACATTGTGGAACTGTAACCCATACCAAATTCTGAAATCTGTTCTATAACTACTTGTTACATAGTACTTTTTTGAAATTTATTGCTTTTTTGCATACATGGTATATTGCACAATAAAAATGTTTAAAAATATTTTTAAAATGATACTGGGTAATAAAAGAAAAAACATAAAAAAGAAAAAAAAATGATACTGGGCAAAAAGTACATTTGCAGAGATGCTGCTCTCATTCTCAAATGTGAGAAACCATTATCACACATTTATTGGGAACTGATCTCTAGGGAAGGCATGTGAGATACAAAACTGAGTAAGATGCAGTGTCGGCCCTTAAGGAGCCAGCTTCCTGCCTACTACCAGATAAGGCATGTGCTGAAAACACGAAGATCATAAGGCCAGGACAAATAGAGGCATGAGGGAACATTCAACAGGAACATATACACCAGAAACTGCTAAAGAACCCTAACAGAATGAGATACTGACATCATGATCTACAATAGAAATAAAAGCTAAGTCAGGGTAACTGATGGCTTCTTCATAGCCTGGGAGAGATTTATTGAGGAAGCCACCATCTGAGTGTTCTCCATTCTTTGAATGACAAGGCTGAAGAAACTTGACTCTTCCTGCACCCAAATGAAGACAATATTTTTTTCTTTTAAAGAAAAATACCTAAAGGTTTGCTTGTTCCTAAACGGGTAGATATTGTCTCGAGTTGAGGGGACTTTGAGAGATGATGTCAGAGTGGCCAGTTAACTGCATTTTTTGGAATCTTTCAGAATGATCTCATTGCCATAAATTCCTTCAGCATTTTATTATAGTGACATAAATCTTGATGAACTCATTGGATGTGAATATCTCTCTCGTAAGCCCTTTCTTTGGTGCTGCCCTATCACTCAGCACATGTGAACAGAGTATTTATGGGAAAGTGGCTCTGCATTTTCCGTCACTGCCACCTCATTTTCCAGAAGCAGCAATCCAAAGATAAGCCCTTCTGAAGAAAGGACAAATAATGAGCTGTTGAAGCCTGTCAGATGTCCTCCACATACATGCCCCATCAACCTTCTTAAAAGTTTATCACTGGGTCTTTTATTTCCTATCATTCTCGATTTCCTCTTCCCCTATGACCATTTGCCTAACAGCCCAGAGAGGTAATAGATTATCACCACTACTCTTTTTTTTACAGATAGAAAAATGGAAGTAAAGTAGGTCCAGGAAACATGCTGAGGTCTTGCACAGCACTCAGGCATTTGAGAACCTGTAGTTCAGGCTATCTGTATCAGCTGAGATTCCAGCAAATCTGTTTCTTTTCTTCTCCACCATATCGTGAGCACTCAGAGCTATGCCTGCCTGACCTCATAGATGCTCAACAGGTATTTATTGACCACATGGAATCATTGCCTAATGTTTTATCAGAAAGTTACTGATACATAGGTACATTTGTAAGATATAGCATTATAAATATTTATGCCTTGCATGATTAAATGTTATGAGGGATCAAAGAGCAGTATCATGCAGCTCCTGTCCTCAATGAATATGTACTCTTTTGTTAAAGTCAGGACAACCATCTAAGAAATCATTTGAAAAACTTAATTTAATTAATCCATTAATTAATTTTGCAATTTTATCTAGGTGTTTCCTCTGATAAGTGTTCAAATGGCTGGCATTGTACTCTTGTGAGTGAGTCCTTTGTGTTTGTGGAGTTTCCTCTGGAAATTCAAAACCCTCTATTCCTCTTCAAAAAGTCTAGGAGGTAACAGACTATAGAAAAAAGAAGCAGAGTGAAGACACATGATTTCTAGTCTTCACTCTGCCATTGAGTCATTCTGAACAAATCAGGTCAGCTCACTGAGCCTCACTTTCCTCATCTGCAAAATGGAGGGTGTAGCACGCATGTGCATGCACACACACACAAACACACACACACACACAGGTGAGACTATGTGGCTGAGTTCTGGCCCCTGGCATGCCAGCCATTTCTAGATCTGGCCATCAAGTGCCATGTGATCTTCCACCTTCTCCAAAGGATGTGATCTTCCACCTTCTCCAAAGGCTCTCTCAGAAGGTAGAGCCTCCCAGGAGAGGAGCCTGGATCCCTAAGTTCACCGCATGCAAGAGATGCGTCCAAATGGGAACATCCAGATGAGGCTCTGTATGAATGAAGATCAATTTCTATTCTGCAATGCCCCTGAAATTTTGAAGCTGTTACAGCAATCTATTTGAGCTAATGCAGATATGTTGATCTAGAGTTATCTTTAAAGACCTTTCTAGCATGATAATTTACATTCTCTTATAATCATCTCACATTACACCCCCCCCCCGACAAAATGGGTGGGCAATATTCGCACTATATTTTATATTGTCTTCTCATATGCAAAGCACTGATCTTCCTATGAGCCTTAGGCATCAAACTCATCTTTTCTTTTTAGCAGAACTGACCCCGAATGTGATATCTAACTCTAGGAGTGACTCATTTTCAGTTACAAAGCAACTGAAATGAAATATCAGTGTGTTTCCTTTTCTCATTTCAGCAAGGAAATTCCAAAGGATATGAGACTGTGAAAATTCTATCAGGCCTGCAAAATTTGCCTCGGTGCCAATCTCAAATACCAACACTTTCCCTTAAGTCCTTCCCTTGCTCCCTTCAGCAGGAGAACCTAGAATCTCAAGATTGGAATGGGCTTATTTATAGGCAGAGGGAGTCTGAGGATCCTGAGACCCAGAGAGGTTAGACATCTTGGCGTAAATGCATCGCAATTTACTGGCAGTACAAAGAAGAGACTACATATTTGCAATGCCTCATCCCCCTTTGGGCTCCCTTTCTCCATCCTTTCCCTCCTTCCATTTCTCCTCCTCCTGGTCTTGATCCTGTGGGCCAGGGCTTACTTGTGTGTATGTGTGTGTGTGTGTGTGTGTGTGTGTGTGTGTGTGTGTGTGTGTGTGTGTGTTTTATATACCAAGAAAGAAAAACATAATAAAGGGAAAAGCAAAGCGAGACTAGATAAGTTACAGCAATTGTCTGCCTTTCTGACAGACGATGTTTGTAGTCCAGGATCATTAACTGTACATAGAAATAGAGGTGTTTTTCTAAATAAGTCATACTTGATGTGCGAGTCTGTTTAATTTATCTTGGTACGATATTGTGGGCACACCTGTGTGAGTACCCACTTCTTGATATCGCTGTTCATAAATACAGCTAGCTGGATCCCAGTCTGTGCAAACCTGGCAGTACTCCAAAAAGAAAATTTTCATTGATCTTCCAGTTTAATTATATCTGTGGCGTTATCTACTACCTTGTGAATCATCATGTGGGCTCGTTAGGCACCTGTTCTCTCTCCACTTGCAAGGAAAATGTTTCAATTAGAATAAAAAAATGATTAAAGATCCTTCCTCTTCATTTCTTGCCCTAGGTAACTGGGAGGAAATTGACATGAATATGCAGCTAGTCAGGCAGAGAGCAGGTCAAATCACAGATGGAAACTTATTAGCTCTGTTTCATTTCTCCCAATGCACTCCTGCCTTTCTAAGTCACACATGCAAACCAAGCATTCATTATATGGGTGTCACATATATATTTTTACTCAAGTGAAGGCTCTGTGAAGCATCGTGAGTCAAGTTATTTTATTATTTCATTTGTCTTGTAAAATCTGATGCAGGGATTGTTGTGTGTGGCTGAAGATGTGACGGCTGGTGGCCAAATCCTCTGGGAAACAGAGAGAGAAGGAAATCTATAAATATTTAGTGTGCTTCACCCTGGATTAGGCATCTTTATGTGGCAGGCCCCAGCTTATGTTTATACCTACCCTGCAGGAGAGGTATTGTTAGTCCTATTTCTTGGATGGGAAAACTGAGGCGACCAGTATCAAAGTCAGGCTGGTCTGATTGCAAAGTCTACACATCTTAGGGATATATAGGATAGTTCATATGATATGATGGGCCACCTGCTATATATTTTCAGTCTTTCTCAGGGTCATGCCAGGAATATATATGGACAATGAATAGAAACTTCTAACATCCAAGGCTTGAATGGTTAAGGTTATCTGAAATTAGGATATTTAAAGTCGATGCAGACAATTAGGGTGCAGCGACCTCTGTGATATAACATCTCTGTCTTGTTTAACTTGCACCTTTGTAAGACACCTAAAAGAGTGCCTAGAAAGGGTCAGTTTCTTCAGTAAAAATAAGGATAACCACTTAGCTCACCAGAGGTGATGTCCGATTTAGAAGACTGAATGTAATAATAAATACGAAGTATGTAACACTGGGTCTGACATATAGGAAGGGCTCAGAAAGTGTGCGGTCACCGTCCCTCCCCCTAGTGGACATTTCATAAATATTTGTTTCATTGTTGGGACTGAAACCAGAAACCAGGGTCAGGACAAATCAGTGGGTCAGAATGGGTGAGAATCAGAACCTGACAACTCCCTGGGCTCACATGTCACAACCAATCATTGCTTAGGCACAAGGCAGTGTGCAGATCAATTTAGAATATTTACTCCCTCCTTCACTCTCTACCTCCAATCCCCTTGAATTTGGGATTGGCCATATGGTCTGCCTTGGCCACTGGGATATTAGGGGGTATGGTGTGACTGAAGGCTTCAAAATTACTTGCACCATTGGGCCTCCTCTCTAACATGCTACCAGGGCTCTGAGAAGAACATACCTGGGTGAGTCTACTGATCCGGTCCCAGGAGGAGGTTGAGATGCAAGTAGGGAGAGTGGCCCCAAAAGGGGCCAGGCAGGGTTAGCCTACCCTCATCAACTCTAGACACATAACCTAAATAAATGCATATTGTTGTGTGCTTCTGAGACTGTGTTTGATTATTTTGCAGCAAACTAACGTAGGCAGTAAATAGATGCCATTTATCCTACTCTCTCACATTGGCTGCTGAGATAGAGAAAGCTGACGATAACCAGGAAATAGACAGAAGGCCCCACCTTGATACTGGGAAACTGATGTCATTCAACCTCTTAGTTCCTTCTACTTCAATTAAGAGCAAATTAATAGCTGGTAGAAATCATAACACTTGAAGTCTGGAGGAGTAACCAGAAAAATGACATTTTTACAAATGAGAAATCCGTGGGTGATATAGCTGGTCCAAAGACACACAGGTAATTGTTAGTGAAGCTGTAGTTCCATTGGTAGTTCCTGTATTTTCAGAGCATGGCTATTTATTTAAGGAGAGCAAGCCATATATTTTTGCTTGAGATGGGGGTATTAGATCAGAGAGAGAAGGTGAAGAAAGATGAAGTTGTGTCCATCTTGCAGGCTAAATCAATAGCAGAAGTAGAGAGAAGGTGCTGTCGTGGGCCTAAGTAGAAGGCAGTGGTATAGCATTATTTTAAATTCTCTACTATCATTATCATTAGTTTGCTTTCCTGGAGTCAGTCAGAGTGACAAGTCAGCACCTCATAAGGTTCATATCATGATCTTTTTCCACCAGTGAGTTCCCTTTATGCCTTTGACTACTTGGCATTTATAACCCCAGAAGCAAGAGATTTCTCAGTTACTTTGCTTCTATTCAGTAAGCAGCTCTTTTGGTGGAGTTGTACCCCATACTGCCTTGTTAGTGGCCTTCTACCAGCAGTCTCCCCAGAAACAAGGCCATCCCCATGTAGGTAGGTGTCTAAATGTTCAGTAATGAGCTTGTTCCATGTTAATTACTGGTGCTTTCCATAGTAATTCACCAAGCTCTGTAAGCGAAGCTACATGTGTTCTAATGACAAAATGCAGATAGCTCCCCTGATTTCTAAGATACCATCTAGTCCTATTTTTTTGATTCTCCAATGCCATCTATTGCATGATGCACCATGAATTTAATAATAGGAGGTTCCTGGAGGTGGAGGGAGTAGCACTACATTACATATACAGGTTGATGGCAAGATGCATACCAATTCCACCACTATTAAAATGTGGGGGGAAAAAAGCAACTTAAAACTAAGAAAATGCATGTTCCTCAAGAGATACCTCACTCCTTGCATTTCCCCTTTTTGTGCATGCCCATTATATGGGTTGATTCTCATCCCATTATCTCATTTCTGTAGCTAAGACCCTTTACCCAGGTATCTTAACTGAGTCTCTTTTGTCCTTCAGTTTTTCTGACACCAAAGGGTCTTTCCCAAAGGAAACCTTTTGTACTCCTGTTTCTATCTCAAGTCTGAGATCCTACCACTTGTCCTTAGAACTATACATCTGATTCCATTCCTTTTGGACAAGGCAGCTGGCAGCATGATAGTGAAGCTGAAAGTCTCTTATGCTACTTGAACTAGAGCTGTGGGCAAGAGAAGAGGGACAGAGGCTTCCTCTTAACTTCAGAGACCTCAGCTCCCTGGAGATCAGGGACTCACTGTCTATAGCAGTTATGGTTATTAGTTAACCACCCCTGGCTGATATAAAAATAGAAATTTAGTGAAATGATTCTAATGCGCTTAGAAAATTATGTGAAGCCTGGAGAACCAGATTTATAAAATGGGCAGGAACAAGGACACCAGGAAGCAGATCAAACCACTGCCAACATCACACCCCAGCACCTTCTGGTAAGTATACCAAGGCTGCAGCTGCCACTGAACACCCAAAGCCCAGCCTGCTCAGCTGCACTTGCTGGCCCTCCAAAGGGACAGGGCTGCAGGCACCATAGCTGCCAGGGCCCTTGGAGAACTAGATGACACTGCTATAACCACTGCCTCTGCTTGCAACATTGTTCTCCCAGATAGTCACGTGGCTTGTTCCCCTTCTCTTCTAGGTCTTCGCTCAAATGTCACCCTTCCAGTGAGTCCTTTAGTGATCATATGTGGTACAAAGCATACAACGAGGGCCCAATGCTTTGAGCAGCCTTGGCATCTAGCGAAACAGGAGGGCCTTGAATGGGCAATTCCCAAGACCCTTTTCCCATTCTGCTCCTGTTGGTTAAGGTCTTCTAGCCAAAAACACACACTCAAGGAGACCAGGCAGATTTCCTGCTTATCCCTGAGTGGCTAGTTCCATTTCTGTGACAGGCTGGGGAATTATTTAAACAAGCCATTCACATTTTCCCATAGATACCAGGAATCATTTCACCCTCTTAGCACTGCAAAGCCTGCTTCCCACAGACCCTGGCTGCTCACTTCACTCCAGAGTGCAACCACCATGTGGCCTTATGTGATGGGCAGTGTCCCCCTCTCCAAGGTTGTGAATCGTGTGACTAATAAGTCACTGTCCCAATTGGAGATCATGTGTTTGGCCATCCCCATAACACTAGGGCTGGAATCCCTCCTTCACCAACAAGCTGAATCTGAACTAATTAAAACACTGTATTATTTTAAAATGTGCACCTTCTATAGCCACTCCTTTCCTTGCCCATTCTAATCCATTATGCTTGTTCCTTTTCCCACATCAGTTATAGCATTGGACATTCTATATAGTTCACTAATTTACTTGTTTTTATCTTCCCCCCAAAGAACATAAACTTCTTGGGAGGAGAGATTTTTGACTCCTTTCTTCTCTGCTACATGTCTGGTACCTTAAAAACTGCCTGACACACAGTAGGTACTCAATACATATTTGACATCAATACATATTTGTTGAATGAATGAATGACCTGACTCTCAATTACCATTGCTTCTTTGGGTCACTAGCTCTCAATTGAAAGTCTATGATAGGTGTTACTAATTGGTTGAGTCCAGATCACATGATTTTGTCCAGTTGCAAAGAAAGTTGGAAGAATGATTATTGTCTTCCATAATGATATATTTCTGCTTCACATCTTACATGGACTAATACCAGAATTTTTAACTATCCTTTCTGTCTCAGTTATTTACTCTCCTCATTCTTTACATTGCCTCCAGAGAGGTATTTCCGAAGCACAAATTTAATTATATCATCTCCCGATTAAAAACCTTTCACCTTTCCCTCTCCCTCAGTCAACAGGCTAAAGACCAAGTTATTTGGCATGGCATAAAACATTTAGACAATGCCAGCCTCTTTGCTCTTTGGAATGCTCCCCATTCCCATATCTGCTTAGTGAGTTCCTATTCTTTCTTCAATATCACTTTCAAGAGGTCTTATCCCCCTAAACCTTTGCCAAATTTGATTTGCAACATATCACCCCACCCCTATTTCCCCAGCCCAGAGAAGCTCTCACCACCATTGTCTCTCATTGTAGCTTTATATAGCACTGGCACGGCACTCATCACTACTGCAGTTTCTTCCTTCATTCATTCATTGGCAACATTCATTAAAAACCATGAGCTGGTGGTTCAGTGATGGATATGGTAGACCTGGCCTCTTCCCTAAAGAAACTTACAGTAAGCAAATACCTACTGAAATAATTCATTAATAAGTACTGTGAAATAAAAATACTGAGTGCTTTGATTGCATCTAATAGGGAATGGAAACCTAGTTGTATGGCTTAAATTTCACCTGGGACCTGAAGGGTGAATTGAGATAGAGGGCTGGGAGTAGTTGATGGGAAGGAGGAGGGTGGGTGGTGAAGGAAGAGAGAGGATGGAGGGGAGTACAGTAGGAGATGATGCTACAGGGAGAGAAGAGTTGGATCACACTGGACTTTACAGGCCATATTAGGAAATGTTGACGTTATCCTAGGACAACAGAAGCCATTTAAGAATCTTTAGTGAGAGAGGCCCATTATCTGATTTGCATGTTAAAGATATCACTGTGGCTGCATTGCTATTATGGATGGGAAAGAGACCAGTGCAGAGATGGGGAAGCTTTTGGGACTACAGCAATCATGGAAGAAGGGACTGAGATGGAGTTGAACCAGGCCAAGGGCAGTGAGTGTAGAGAAAACAGGTGAATTGGGGCCTATTTAGGACATGATTGATCTGGCCAGTGACTGGGTGTGCAGTGTGAGACCAAGGGATGTGCCAAGGAGAACTCACAAATTTCTAACGAAACTATGAAAAATATGTCTGTGAAAAATACGTCTATTTCCCTTGACCCTTTGCTACTCAAAGTGTGGTCCACAGACCTACAACATCAGATATCCTGGGTGCTTGTTAGAAATGAGAATCTGCATTTTGCCTAGCTCCTCAGGTGATACATATGCACATTCAATTGTGGGAGGTACTATCCTTGTAGAGTTTTGAGTTTGTAATCTTAGCACAATGCTTGGTGCATAAGAACACTCTTTATTTGAATGAATATATATATACATATTCATTTAACTGTGGGCATGTATACGTGTGTGTATTTACATTAAGGCTTTTGCAAATAAGGCAAGCCATAGGCAAATATTCCTTAAGACTGAGGCTTTGTAAATTGCTTTAGAGGACAATTTGCAATATGGTAAGTTTTCCTGTTTTGAAACAATGCTCTCCACAAGATCTTCATGACAGGTATTGTATTTTCTGAACAATCACCAGGAGAATAATGTAGAAATAGCAAAAATAAAATATTACATAAGGTGATGTTGTAGGTAGGAGCAGTCATATGAGGCAACCATGAATCAGTGTGTGGACTTATGGTCACATGAAGATTTCAAGTGAACCAATATAGAATATGAGATCCTTAGACTAACTTTGCTGGTTCCTTTGGATTATTTCTTAATAAAGGACTGCTTGGGAGAAACCAAGACAAGAACAGAAACAGGGTGGTCACATACAGTTTATTAATAGCAGCACAGTCTGCTCACTGGCCTTTCCTGCCCTTTATTTTTTGGCTGGGAAATGAGTTAACTAGTAGGTTAATTGAATGCTCTCTGGTAGGCTCACACATGTCTGCACACGTGTGTGTGTGTGTTGAAGTTGATCACACCTCAGGAGTGCTTGTGTTCTAGGGAGGGGAGTGTTAAAATCACCGTCCTCCAGTTTCTGGGTCCTCTCTGGTCACCCTGGAACTCTGCCTACCCTAACTTGCTGAGATGTGTCTGTCATTTTTGACTGGGTGTGACTATATCAGCCCAGTGACTTGTCAGGTCCCAAAGAAATTAAAAAAGGAAAAGTCCAGATGGTGACATTTGTGGTGAAAAAGAAAAGTGTCTTTTTCAGTCAAGCTGCCTTCCAATTATTTAAATTTATACAGATTTTATTTATTTATTTGCCATTTTCTCCTCAGAAAGGGGGAAAGTTCTGGGCCTGAAAGGGGGTGCATCTTGCCTCTGGCACCGTTGCCCCTCAGCTGCACATGTCTGGAAAGACAAGTTCATGGCAGAACAAGAGGAATGCATGGAAGTCACCAAGATGCGGTCCTTCAGGTCTACAGAATGACCATGTCCTCGTGCTTCTCTGATTTAGTAGCACCTCCAAACCCTCCTCCCAAAGACTGAATTTGTTAATGGGAATTAAATTCAATGTTACTAAGGCTTTGAAAATTTGAGGTGGGGGGGAAACGTACATGTTTTTATTTCTTTATTGAGTCTGATCCATGTAAGTCACAAAACACTGTGATTGATATCAAGTCACATTTAATGAAAGCTTAAATGTTCTAAACTCTGCTTTGAATACTTCATGTGCTTTATTTCATTTAATCCTCATAATGGGCTTGTGAGATACAGATGTATTATCATTCCCATTTTTTCGGGTAACAAAATGCGAAAATGAGGCTTCAGGAGTTAGGTGGACAGCCCAGCATCACTTGCTAGCAAGTGGCAAAATCACCTAGCTAAGATCCAGCTTCCATCTGACTGCCGGGTCTACACTTGCAGCCAGTGCTCTTTCCAGTAAGCATGATGAGTGGGACAGAAGAACTAAGGCCAGATGCTCTGGGCATACTGACAAGGGTAGAAGGGATGGAGGTAAGGGTGAGGGGGAGATGAGCTTTAAAGAACGTAGAGGCATTGAACAAGCAAAGAAAGGACGTAAAGGCAGGGGTTCTGACGTAATGAAAGGCATGACAACATGAATACATAGGGTATAATTTGTCAAATATATGGTTACAGCATATATGAAAAATGAGGCCAGGACATGGTATCATTTTTGTATTTTGTTGTGGGAGATACATGTCTGCCAGGCTATGGAGTCTGGGCTTTTTCTTTTAGAAAAAGGGGACTTTTTAACAGTCATTTTATTGAGATATATTCAGACACCATACAATCTATCCAAAGTGTACAATCAGTGGCTTTTAGTATAATCAGAGAGCTATGCATTCATCACCACACTCCATTTTACAACATTTTCATTTCTCCAAATAGGAAAAGCCCACACCCCTTAGCAGTCATGTCTCAATTCCTCTATCCTTCCCCAGCCCTACATGACTGCTAATCTAATTTTGTCTCTACAGATTTATTTATATTTACATTTTGTATAAATAGAATCATACAATATGTAGTACATTGCATCTGGTTTATTTCACTTAGCATAGTGTTTGGTTTTTCAAATTATTGTTTTTTTTTTAAATTTGAGAGATTGTAGGTTTACAGAGAAATCATGTAAAAAGTACAACATACCCATATATCCCCCTATTGTGAACACTTTGTATTAATGTGGTACCTTTGTTACAGTGGATGAAAAAATATTAAAATTTTACTAACTATAGTCCATAGTTAAATTAGGTGTATATTTTCCCTCACATACCACCCTCTTATTAACAGCTGTAATAGTATCATGCATTTGTTATAATTCATGGAAAGCCATTCTTATACTTGTACCCTTAACCCATCGTCCATCACCCACAACAGGGTTCACTGGGTTATGTAGTCCCACGCTTTCTCTTCTAAGCTTCCTTCTAATAACAAACATGATTCCAAACTTCCCTTTTTAAACACATTCACCAACATAATTCATCACCATAAATATACTCATAATAATGTGCTACCATTACTACTATCCATGACCAAACATTTCCAATCAACCTAAATAGGAATTCTGTACAAATTAAGCATCAGCTCTCCTTTTTCTACCTTTGCTTTATTTCCCGTTAACCTATACTCTAGATTCTCACTGTATAATTAGTTCATATCAGTGAGATCATACAATATTTGTCCTTCTGTGTCTGGCTTATATCATTCAACAGCATGTCCTCAAGGTTCATCCATGTTGTCACATGCATCAGGCCTTCATTCATTCTTATAACTGAATAATAATATCCCATCATATGTGTGTATATATATGTGTGTATATGTGTGTATGTGTGTGTGTGTGTGTGTGTGTATCACATTTTGTTTATCCTTTCTTCAGTGGACACTTGGATTGTTTCCATCTTTGGACAATTGTGAATAGTGTTGATAAAAACATCGGTGTGAAATGTGTGTTCGACTCCCTCTTTTTAGTTCTCCTGGGAATAAACCCAGTGGTGGGATTGCTGGATCATATGAAAATTCTATACTTAGCTTCCTGAGGAATCAACCAGATTATCTTCTACAGTGGCTGAACCATTTTATATTCCCACCAGCAGTGAACAAGTTCTATTTCTTTACATCCTTTCCAACACTTGAACTTTTTCTGTTTGTTTGTTTTTATAGTGGACATTCTAGTAAATGTGAAATGATGTCTCATTGTAGTTTTGATTTGCATTTCCCTAATAATTGGTGATATTGAGCATCTTTTCATGTGCTTTTAGCCATTTGTATTAACTCTTTAGAAAAATGTCAATTTCATCAAATTTTTTAAAACTTTTTTGTCATCTTGTATAACATATATACAAAGCAAAGAAATAAAAACACAATATTTTTCAAAACACTCTTCAACAAGTAGTTACAGGACAGATCCCAGAGTTCGTCATGGGCTACCATACTAACCTTGGATTTTATTTCTTCTAGCTGTTTCAGAATATAGGAGGCTAGAAGGCTTAAATTTTTCTTTATCATCACAATCGACTTTTTTTCTTCTTTTTTTTGTGAAAAATAACATATACAAAAAAAACAATAAATTTCAAAGCACAGCACCAAATTAGTTGTAGAATGCATTTCAGAGCTTGACATGGGTTACAATTCCATAATTTTAGGTTTTCAGTTCTAACTGCTCTAAGATACTGGAGACTAAAAGAGATATCATATTCATTTGTCAAATCCTATTATCTCTGTATAACTCCACCATCACCTTTGATCTTTCTATCCCTCTCTTTAGGGGTGATTGGGCTATGGCCATTCTAAATTTTTCATATTGGAAGGCTCTGTCACTAATATGGGATAGGGAGATGGAACTATCTGATGTTCCGGAGAGGTTGGGCCCTCTAGGTTTTAGGACTTATCTGCACCAGGAACCCATGTGGAGGTTGTAGGTTTCTAGAAAGTCATTCTAGTGCATGGAACAGTTGTGGAATCATATATAGTGCCCTAGGTGTTCTTTAGGATTAGCTGGAATGGTCCTGGCTGGGTTTTGGTAGGTTATGATAGCTAGCAAGGTATAACTGAAGCTTGCGTTATAGCGACCTCCAGAACAGCCTCTCAACTCTATTTGAACTCTCTCTGCCACTGAAACTTTGTTAGTTGCGCTTGTTTTCCCCCTTTGGTCAGGATGGAATTGTTGATCCCATGGTGCCAGGGCCAGAAACATCCCTGGGAGTCATCTCCCACATCGCCAGGGAGACTTTCACCCCTGGATGTCATGTCTCATGTAGGGGGGAGGGCAAAGATTTCACTTGCAGAGTTGGACTGAGAGAGAGTGAGACCACATCTAAGCAACAATAGAGGTTTTCCAGAAGTAACTCTTAGCTTCTCTGCTACCTGCATAAGGTTTGCAAGAGTAAGCCTCATGATCAAGGGCATGGCCAATTGATTTGGGTGTCCCTGAAGTTTGACACAGTATCAGGGGACTCCCTGATGGTAAGGTTTAATTGTTCCATGTTCTTTCTCCCATCACCCTCAAGGGACTTTGCAAATACTTTTTTATTATCTGCTTAATATTCTCTGGGATGTATCCAGGCATTACAATAATCTATACAGGATTACAGGACCTCTTTCTTATTCTGTGCTCCCTGTGTTTCATTTGTTCAAATGAGTATACAGGTAGGTTGAGTTAGATTATGCACTACAGAAAATTTCAGTTTCAGACCAAATAAACCTTTCTTCCTTTGGTCTCAAAGAGTATGTGTGGTTCTAAAATACAGACAATGTCTTCCTTACCCCTCTGTTCTGAATGACCTTAACCCCAACCTGAATGGCTTCATTCTTATCTCTAAATATCAGGTTATATGTGTATGTATATATATATGTGTGTGTGTGTGTGTGTGTGTGTGTATGTGTGTGTGTGTATGTAAGAGATACAATATTCCCATATATCCCCCTATTGTGGGGACATACATAAAACAGCCTCTCAAAATTCAGAAATATTAATCACCACTCCGGACTTCATGTGTCTGCTCTAAAAGCTTACTATCTAGGCCCCTGTTTTCTTATAAGCATTTTCGAAGGTGACCCTACCATTGTTGTTCTTTTGTTTCTGGCGTATTTTGTCTCACCAAATGTCCTACATGTTCATTCACATCGCTGCATGCCTCAGGACTTTATTCCTTTTAGTAGCAGCACAACTTTCGTTCGTAAGTATACACCATCGTTTGCCAATCTACTTCTCCATCAGTGCATCCTTCAGCCACCTGCATTCATCAGGCATCATGTATAGTGCCCAAAGTCCACAGTCCACCAACATTCTCAATTTTAGATTATTTCACTGTTCCCAAGAGAAAGAAAACCAATAAACACACCCTTGCCAAATAGAAAATCTAAACCTCCTCTTAACTCTTGTCCCTACTCCCCATTATTTACCTCTGCTGTTGCTGTGGTAAGCTGATTTTTTCCTTTTGAACATAAACCATAGCATGCAATAGCTGTTTTCCCCCTGCACCCTGGACATAAACACTCTTTGTTCAAAAATCATATCTTTGAAGTAATTTCTGCAAGAAATAATTCATATTTCTGGTGTTAATCAGTGGGACACATAGGTCTATACAACCCCTTTTATATTGGGTCAATTTTTAATTGAGTTTTTTTTTATCTCTTTATTGTTGAGTTGTATGATTTCTTTACATATATTCTGGGTACCAACCCCTTATCAGATATGCGGTTTCTAAATGCTTCCTTCCATTGAGTAGGTTGCCTTTTTACTTTCTTGACGAAGTCCTTTGAAGCACAAAAGTTTTATTTTTTATTTTTGAGAAGGTCCCATTTATCTATTTTTTCTCTCATTGCTTGTGCTTTGGGTGTGAAGTCTAAGGGTTTTGGGTGCAACCACTGCCTACCACAAGATCTTACAGATGCTTACCTATATCTTCTAAGAATTTTATGGCCCCAGCTCTTATATTAAGGTCTTTGATAAATTTTCAGTTAATTTTCACATAAGGTGTGAGGCAGGGATCCTCTTTCATTCTTTTGGATGTGGACATCTAGTACTCCCAGCACCATTTGTTGAAGAGATAATTTAGTCCCAGTTGAGTGGACTTGGTAGGCTTGTCAAATAAAAATTGTACATAGTGAGGGTCGATTTCTGAACCCTCAATTTGATTTCATTGGTCAATGTATCTATCTTTATACCAGCACCATGCTGTTTTAAGCACTGTAGTATTGTAATATGCTTTAAAGTTGGAAGTGTGAATCCTCTAATTTCATTTATCTTTTTCAAGATTTTGGCTATTTGAGGCCCCTCCCTCTTCCAAATAATTTGATCATTGTTTTTTGCATTTCTGTATAGTAGGCTGTTGAAACTTTGATTGGGATTGCATTCTGTCTGTAAATCAATTTGAGCAGTACTGACATTTTAACTATATTTAGTCTTCTAAATCCACAAACACAGAATGTCCTTCCATTTATTAAGGTCTTCATTTATAATTTTCTGTATATAATTCTTTTATATCCTTGGTTAAATTTATTTCTAGATATTTGATTCTCTTAGTTGTTATTGTAAATGGATTTTTTTCTTGTTTTCCTCCTCAGATTGCTCAATATTAATGTATAAACACACTACTTACTGACTACTGATTATTGTATGTTGATATTATGTCCCACCACTTTGCTGAACTTGTTTGTTAGCTCTAGTAGCTTTGTTGTAGAATTTTTTGGAGTTTCTATATACAGGATCATGTTATTTGCAAATAATAAAAATTTCACTTCTTTTCCAACTTGGATTTCTTTTCTTTACTTTTCTTGTCTAAGTGCTCTAGCTAGAATCCACTTCTCTGTCAGTGCATCCTTCAGCTGCCTGCATTCATCAGGCATCATGTATAGTGCCCAAAGTCCACAGTCCATCAACATTCTCAATTTTAGATTATTTCACTGTTCCCAAGAGAAAGAAAACCAATAAACACACCCTTGCCAAATAGGAAATCTAAACCTCCTCTTAACTCTTGTCCCTAACCCCATTATTTACCTCTGCTGTTGCTGTGTACAAGCTAAAATGTCTAGCAAAATGTTGAATAACAGTGGTGGTAGTGGGCATCTGTGTCTTGTTCTAGATCTTAGAAGGCACACTTTCAGTCTTTCACTATTGACTACAATATTAGCTCTGGATTTTTAATATGCCCTTTATCAGGCTTAGGAAGTTTCCTTCTATTGCTTTCTTTGGAAGTGTTTTTATCAAGAAATGATGCTGGACTCTTTTCAGATGCCTTTCCTAAATCAATTGAAATGATTGCACAGTTTTTTTCCCTTTAAAATGTTAACGTGTTATATTTCATTAATTGATTTTTTTTGTGTTGAAACACACTTGCATACCTCAGATAAAACTCACCTGGTTGTGCTGTATAAACTTATGTAATTTGATGTTGGATTCTATTTGCAAATATTTTGTTGAAGATTTTTGCATCTGTATCATTAGAGAGATTGGTCTGTAATATTCTTTTCTTGTAGTATCTTTACCTGGCTTTGGTATTAAGATAGTGTCAGCTTCATAGAATGAGTTAGGTAATGTCCCCTCCTCTTCAATTTTTTGGAAGAGTTTGAGCAGGATTGGTATTAATTCTTCTTGGGATGCTTAGTAAAATTCACCTGTGAAGTCATCTTGTCCTGGGCTTTTCTTTCTTCGGAGGTTTTTGATAACTTATTCAATCTCTTTACTTATGATTGGTTTGCTTTTCTCTATTCTATTTCTCCTACAATCAGTGTAGGCTGTTCTTGTGTTTCTAGGAATTTGTCCATGTCATACAAGTTGTCTAATTTGTTGGCATACAGTTATTCATAGTATCCTCTTATGATTTTTTTTGTTCCTATGGGGTCAGTAGTAATGTCCCCCATCCCTTCTCATTTCTGATTTCATTTATTTGCATCTTCTCTCTTTTTTTTCTTTGTCAGTCTAGCTAAGGGTTTGCTAATTTTACTGAACCAAATTTTGATTTTGGTGATTCTGTTGTTTTGTTTTGTTTTTATCCTCAATTTCATTTATTTCTGCTTAATCTTTGGTATTTTTTCCTTCTGCTTACTTTGGGATGTTTTTGTTCATTTTCTATTTCCTCTAGGTTTGCAGCTAGGTCTTTGGTTATAGCTCTTTCTTCTTTTGTAATGTAGGTGTTTAGGACTATAAATTTCCTGCTCAGCACTGCCTTAGCTGTATCTCATATGTTTTGATATATTGTGTTCTCATTCAATCGTCTCAAGATATTTACTTATTTCTCCTTTGAATCACTGATTGCTTGAGTGTGTTATTTAACCTCCATAGATTTGTCAATTTTCCAGTTTTCCACCTGTTATTGATTTTCAGCTTCATTTCATTATTGCCAGAGAATGTGCTGTGCATAATTTCAATCTTTATATTTACTGGGTCTTGTTTTCTTACCCAACATGTGCTCTATCCTGGAGAATAATTCATGAACACTTGAGAATAATGTAAAATCTGCTGTTGCAGAGTACAATGTTCTGTATATGTCTAGCTCACATATCATATTATTCAAGTTCTTGGTTTCCTTATTGATTACCTAGATGTTTTCTCTATTAATGTAAGTTGTGTACTGCAGTCTCCAACTATTATATTAAATATGTCTATTTCTCCTTTCCATTTTGCTAGTGTTTGCCTTAAGTTTGGGGTACCTTGGCTAGTTGCATAAATATTTACAATTACTAGTTCTTCTTGGCGAATTGCCCCTTCTATTAATATATAGTGTCCTTCTTTATCTCACAACAGTTTTGGACTTAAAGTCTATTTTGTCTAATATTAGTATAGCCACCCCAGCTCTTTTTTGGTTACATTTTGCTTGGAATATCTTTTTCAAGTTTTTCACTTTCAATCTAATTATGTCCTTGGGTGTAAGTTGAGTCTGCTGAATTGAGAGCATATAGTTGAGCATCTTGTCGGATCACACCTTTTTAATCCATTCTGCCATTCTGTGTTTTTTGATAGGGAGTTTAATCCATTAACATTGAACTTTATTACTGTAAATGAAGTACTGTGTTCAACCATTTGATTCTTTGGTTTTATATATAATATCGTATTTTTGTCTCTCCTTTTACCCTTTTAGTTTCCCTTACTGATAATCTACATCCCTACACTCTCCCCTAATCCCTTCTCTCCTGCCTTTTCACTTCAGCTGGCAGAATTCCCTTTACTATTTCTTATAGAGCTTGTCTCTTGTTGACTATGTCTCAGTTTCTGTTTATTGGTGAATATTTTAAACTCTCCCTCATTTTTGAAGGACAGTTCTGCTGGATAAAGAACTTTTTGCTGGCAATTTTTCTCTTTTAGAACCTTAAATATATTATACCACTGTTTTCTCGCTTCTATGATTTCTAATGAGAAATCAGCATTTAATCTTATTGTAGTTCCCTTGTATGTGATGAATCATTTTTCTCTTGCTCTTTTCAGAATTCTCTCTTAATTAGACACATTCTGATTAACATGTGTCTCAGAGTAGGTCATTAGGATTTATTCTAAGTTCATTGCACTTCCTGGACATGTATATTTATGTGTTTCATAAGAGTTGGGAAACTTTTGGCCATTATTTCTTCAAATATTCTTTCTGTCTCTTTTCCCTTCTCTTCTCCTTCTGGGAGATGCATATGTTTGTGTGCTTCATACTGTCATTCAGTTTCCTGAGACCATGTTCAATTTTTTTCCGTTATTTTCCCTATCAGTAAGATTTCAATTGTCCTATCTTCTAGTTTGCTGATTCATTCTTCGGCCTGTTTATATATTTTGTTGTATGCCTCTAGCTTACTTTTAACCTCTTTTATTGTGCCTTTAATTCCCATACATTCTATTATATTTCTTTTCATACTTTCAAATTCTTCTTTATGCTCACCAGTATCTTCTTAATATCCTTTATTTCTTTAGCCATATTTTCCTTCATCTCCTAGAGTTAATTGAGGAGTTTTGTTTGAATATCTTTGATTAGTTGTTCCTAAATCTGTGTGTCCTCTGATGTTTTAGTTTGTTCCCTTGAGTGGGCCTTTTTCTTAGTACAACATAATTTTTTGCTGATATCTAGGTATATGACCTTTAGACCTTTAGAATTGCCCATTTTTAACTGACCAAATCTTTTCAGCTCTTTTTCTTCTGATTATTGCCATGGGTATGCAGTACAATTTTTAAGATTGCACTATTTTTGCAATTGTTTTACCCTCAGGGGAATGCTTCCTTTCCTATGTTTCTTCTCCATGAATCTTGATCTCTTCTGTCTGTTTTTGTACTGTTCCTGTAGTGTGTGTGTGTGTGTGTGTGTGTGTGTGTCTGTGTGTGTGTATGTTTTAATTCTCCTGTCATTGGCTCTGTTTTTACCTAGAGAGCCTATTCTGGAAGGACGGTCACCTCAGAGAAGACTTTCCCGAGTTAGTATTTCCCAGACAAAACAGACCCAGAGACCCACGAAGAGGGTGCAGACCAGCTGCAAAAGCCCTGGAGATACTAGGGAGAGGGTCAGAAAAGATGCCTAAAAGCCTTTTTGACAGATCCCAAAACCTGTGTTTTCTTGGCCTGCCTAGCAGATGGTGGTCTACAGCAAATAGTTCCTTGCAGTCCTAAGAAGACACTGCATCTTTGAACTTCCACTATCTTTGTCCTTGTTGGGTACAGGGTTGAAACAATGACTGGGAAATCCCTGTCCAGGGTGGGCCAAAACTGTGGCTCAACAATGGAACCCAGCAATCACAATTTGCCAATTAAAGCCATGAACAGTACTTGGTCATCCCTGCCACCACCACCACCACTCCCCATTCTTGGGAAGAGGGCATCCATGTCCCTCTCCTTCTGCTGCAGACAGCCAGGAACAGGGCCAAGGTACCTCACTGTGAGGGTGGGGGTTGGGTAACACTAGTCACCATTGGTTGCTTTACTCACAGTTCTTTACCAAATTGTGTCAACCTCTTCATCTCACTCTTCCCAGGAGGCTGTATAATGCTCCCCTGGCCTCTGGATTCTCAGAACAGGTTTCACACACAGTTCTGCCTGTCTACTAGCTGTTTTGGGGGGAAGATTGAGTATTGCTGCTGCCTACTCCACCATCTTCCCTGAAGTAAATAAAAGGGAGCATTTTAAAGTGAGGAAATGATGAAGTCAGCTGTGTAGTTTAAACAATGTATTCCTTAGTAAAGCAGAGCAGAAAGTTGATGTTTCTCTCCCTTCATCCTTCTTCTCTCCTACTTCTACCTTAATCCCTACATGGAGGCAGAGATCTGAGGGAAATTGTTCTCTGGGTGTGTCAAATTCCCAGCACTATGTTCTTGACCAGTCAGTCTTGAACCTGAGCCTTGGTCCCAGAGTCATCCTGAAACCTTGTTTTGGAAAGAGAAACAGCCTGGGCAACATAAGCTTTCCTTGACCCTCTCAACAGAGTCTTCAGAGAAGCTGTGGCCAGAGGGATGAGTATAAGAAAGCCTTTCCATCTTCCTCAAGACAACTTGTCTCATCTCCATCCAGTTCAGCTCAATCCCTGTACCCCATTCCATCTACCTAGAGCCCCAGCATATCTCCATGCCAATCCAAACTCCCAATCATTGAGATCACATCTATTTTCTTTAGCTCTTTCCATCAACCTAACCTCTGCCCTCTTCAGCCCTTTTCTTAATTCATATCTTAGTCCTCTACCCCCTTAGCTCAGCCCTAACCCCAAACCCACAACTGAAACTTCAGTCTTAATATGGAAACTGATGATAGCTGCTCTTCTGTTGATCAAGCCCCTCCCACCATGGGGATAAAATAGAAGGTGGCATATAATGAAGGCTTCCCATTAACTCAATTGTGCACTTTATTTTGATAATTAGGATTTTTTAGATTACAAGACAGACAAGTTTTCTAAACCCCTAGTGGTAGGAATTTATCAGTGAGATTCATGGAAAACTCTATGTGCAAAATTTCCCATAAATAACTAAGTTATCATTCATTGACAATCAGTGATATAGCATTGGACAATAGAAATTCAGGTTTTCTAACTGGTAAAGGGAAAATCATTTTCACCTGGAAAAATGCTAGATCACTTAGACTGAACCTAGATACTGTCTCATCTTGGAATATCTTACTTATTCCCATTCTCTTCAGGCCCTAATTCTTAGCATGCTTTAAAGTTCATATCAAGTGGAGCTTCTGATAGGACATGTTCCATTTAGGGTTGTCTTATAGGATGGTGTTTTTGGGGGGTTAATATCATGCTTTCAGGAGGTCACTGAGACAAGTGGGCCCCTAAGGAGGATAATGCTATGGAATACATACATGCTTAACAGGGTTAACTCTTCCTAGTGAAAGTATTTTCAGGGCAGTAATCTCTTCAACAAGCAAGACCACTGAGGATTAAGGCATGACAGTTTGTTCCCAAGTATCTGCATTGCCAAAACTGTTGCCAATGGGAGGCCAAGCAAACTTTCAGACATATCCTAAACTGATAGATATCTAGAATACTATACAAAAATATCAAAGTAGTACTCAAGTGCATACTTTAAAATTTATATGCATGGAGGATATAAACAGTTGTGTTTTAGGGAGATAAGTTGTAATAAGGATGGGGGGAGGTGATGTGTCCCTTACCATTTTAAATCAAAAGGATCATTCAGAGAACTTTATCTGTGTTTATGACACTTTGGCCTTGTGCCTGACCCCCATTTGAGTAATTTGGAATGCATAAGAGAGGATGGGTAGTTACTTTGGCAGTGGAGTGAAGCAGAATTTCTGCATGGGCCTTGGCTCACATTCCAAAGGAGGTCAAATGGTGCAGGAGGGTTTTCCATAGAGTACACGGGTATCATGTGTGAGAGAAAGAAAGCTGGCTTGCAGCTGTTTGAAATCCTGTCCAAGTGGATCAGCTGATGTGATAATAGGACCCCCAAAAGAGAGAGTCTGTAGAGTAGATGACTGGATAAACAAGGAGAAAGCCTAGCTGGAGGAAAAGACTTCATCTGAAGAGTACAACTGACATTCTCACTAGGGGCCATGAAGAATCCCAAAAGTTCCCAAGTTTAAACTGATAGAGTTTAAACCTCTATCAGGACTGAGAGAACAAAGCTTTTCTAACTCTCTAATACCCAGTTCTTCCCTTCTATTCCTCTAATTTTAGCCTTGGTGGTATTAGAACCATGAATAGCCAGATAAGTAGGAAGAAATAGAATCATAAAGTAGGAGAAAGAGAAGGAAGGACCACACTCTAGCATAGGCCTAGCATGCCTTTGCCAAAAGGCCTACCCTGGGAAAAGAAAAGCATTGTAATTTGAATTCAGGGGGTTCAAGGTTTGAATTATTACATGGAATTGAGCACTTTCTTAAGCTTGATCCTCCAGGTTCTAGTATCATGGATTGAGAATATATGAATAAGTAAAAAAAAAAAAAGGAACCAGTGAGTGTACATCATTATATCTGTGTAAATAAGTTATAGTTGTAGTTTAAAAGAGGACATAGCTTAAGGAATCTTTTTCTTGTTGTTTGTTTATTTCTAATGATGTGAAAGTCTTTAGAAATTTACTTGCCAAGGGGAAATAATCTGCAGACAGGAGAGGTTTCAGACCTAAGAGTGGAGATAACTGATGGTGAAAGATCTTTAGGTGAAGGAATTAGTCTTGGAAATGAGGAAAGAGACTGTCCTCTGAGACTAGAGATAAATAGCTGAAGATGGATAAGAAAATAATGTTGTTAAACCTGGATGTTGATTATAAAAATTGAGAGAGTTATACTGCTAAGAGAACACTTTCACCTGTTTTTTCGGAGGATTCTCTGTGCCAATGGTTAGAAATGGGTGTGTGCTGTGCTGTCTAAGAAGAAAGTCAGGACAGTTCTTGGAGGCATCTGGGACAACTTTCTTCCTCAGCATTCCTGGCTCATCTTTCCAATCCCATATGTCCCAGGCCCTTAGTGACATCCTCCTACCAACTCTCCTCTTATCGTTGCTTTGGGATAAAGTGAATCTGAATCCAAGAAAAATTAGTAGGCATACAGTAGCCAGAGAAACACAATAACAAGAACTTAAGTCTGTGATAGCATGGCCTCACATGTTGAGTGCTTGAAGCACATCCCACTATAGGCAAGAAAGGTTGGGTGCCACAAGGGAGAAACAACATTGTGAACTATATAGTAGCCAAGTATATATTAAAGACAAGAAATTACTCCAGTGTTTACCTAAGACAGATGGATCTTCACCTTTACTATGTTACTGCACACTCTCAAGAGGCCACCTCTACTTGGGGCAGCAGGAAAAGGGAGACCAGTTGTTTGATTGAATCAATCCATGGCAAGGGATGTTAGTAAACCCTTCTTTCCAAGAAACCTGGCTCCCCAATGACAACTAATGTATGCACTTCAAACTCTTCCTGTAGGATTAAATACAGTCATAGCTGATAGCCTCCGTAGAAGCAAAATGGCAAAACAGGTTGTTAATATTGGGCCAACCATGCTCACTATTTTATTAATCTTTGCTTCTCTTTTCCCTTTTGGGTATTTAGAGCCCGCTCTTTAGAGCTCATTAGAGAGCTCACCCTACAAGATGAAAGGGTTTAAGTTGTTGCCTTTCCCCTTCCAGAGTCATCAGGACAACTTATAACTAGCTTGGTAGAATTTTATATTTAACCTGTTAATTCTTTTGGAGCTGATTTATACTAATTCAACTTTTTGGGGACTCTTACTGTGTGAAAAAACTCTGCTTGGTACTAGGAGACAGAAGAAGATTGGTGAGATGTCTTTTCTCCAGGAGCTCACATCTCACTGAAGAGATAAGCATGTATATAAGTACGATAGACACAAGGTGGACAATGAAAAGTCCTGTATCAGAGGAAGATACCCCCCTCAGGGATTCAACTCCATCATTTTAATAGTATTTTCAAGATTTGTTTTCCACAGTCAGGGAGCATGTTCAAAAGTCTCAGAATTCCATTTTTACACAATCCTATACTTTGAAGATAATAACTTCTTACAGTGACCTGTCTCTTTTGAATCACCATTACTGTTTTTAGACAGAAGAATGACACCCCTCATTACTTTTCCTACCTTCTTAGAGACAAAATTCTGAATAAAGCAGGGATTTTTCAGATATTCTTTTGAGGATATATGTGATCATTTAGTGGATTCCTGGGCAGTTGAAGGACCCCCATCTCTATATCATGCTTATTGCCTGGTTTAAAATCTGGCTATGGTCTCCAATGCATCACTTTGTAAGAAAAGTTGCTGATATATAGATCCCCCTTTCCAAATTCCTTTTTGTTGAACTCCCAGTAGCATTCACTTTATGCTTTTTGATTGTTGTTGTGCTACATTCCAAATTCGGTGAACTAGGACAAGAAGAGACATGCTTATTTAAATGGATTTTGTTGAAATGTAACACTAGCTTTCTAACACCTGTTTGCATTTCCATACAGATTCAATAGAAAGGAAATCCTATTCTCAAGCTGAACATGCATAATAATTCCCAAATTTTCTGTTTCTGAGGCAGGAGAGGCAGGCCACCATATAGTCTTTATTTATTTATTTATTTGTTATTCATTCATTCAGTTATTTATTCATTTAATCATTCATTTAGCCATTATATACTGGGCAGTTGTTGGTACTATGACCTGTGGTAGTCAGTGGTTATCCAAACATGATAAATAATCTAGCAGGGATAAAAGCACTTATTAATGAAAATGTTTTTTTTTTTTCAAAACCATCAACCACGATGATCCTTGCAGGATTTCCAGTTATTTCTTCTCCAAGTGACTTCTTTTTTTATTGAACATGTATAGATAAATTGTTATATACTAGTTGTTAAGAGCGTGGCCTCTGAGTTCAGACTACCTATGTACAAAAAAAGCTCTGTCGGACTTCCAGGAAGATGGCAGAATAGGATAGGTTGAGTTTCATCCTTCTCTGTGGAACAGCTAGAGAAGTGAGAAAAACAACCAAGGCAGCAGTTCCAGGGTATGTATGATCAGAGAGGGACTTCTACATTGTATAGGGAGGACCTGGATGAAAGTGAAGATATGATTGAGAGGATGGAGTGAGTTTATCCAGTTCTGTGACCGCACCTGGGCCAGGCTGCAACATGCAGGCCGGAGTGGGAGCTGAAGGAGCACCACACTCCTGCACTCCCACCTCCACATCAGCTTGAGAGGTCTTCCCTCTCAGTTCCACAGCCTGGACCTCCCCTGGGGAACCCAGAAGCCAGAAGACTTGGTTTACATTCACACAAGGGCTTGCTGCTGCGGCACAGGGCCTGCATCCCAACCCTGCTGTGGGCACCTGGTTTTGGCTGAGAGTGGGGGCACCCACCCTCAACTAGAGGGGGAAATAGAGCTGAGCTGGTCAGACAACAGGCCAGTAAAAGAGATTCCCTGGATCTCATTACTTTTAACCTCTCTCACAGAGGCCTAGAGCACTCACAGAGTGCACTGGTAGAGAGGTGAGAACAAAGGAGCAAACTATGCCGTACCACCATACATTCCTGGGCTGGCTGAGAGCAGAGATAGTCAAGTACTCAGTCCCACAACCCAAGGTCACATGGGAGCCTGGGAACCACCAGACCCATCATGCCCACAAGCAGATTCTCCTATTGCCTGCCCTCAGTCCCAGGGTTGGTAGTTTTCAGCACACATGGAGGCCTGTGACCTTGACTGGCTTTGCACCTGGTTGAGTCCTGGGCCAGCAGACTGACTTAGTTGGAGAGAGGGGGCCTGAGGGGAAGAGGGGGCCCAAGAGCACCATCTGTTGGGAAGACACAGAAAGAGCAATCTGGCAAACTGCCTCTCTCCCTAGCTTTTAGTAGATCTCCAAATACAGTTGCAGCCTCTTTTCCCAGCTTTGTTTCGGGGGTGGAGGGGTCGGGGGCAGATTACTAACAAGCCAAGTGCAAAAGGAGACCTTCAACATAAACCTAAGCAACTAAAAAATCTTAGATGAGTGATGGAAATCAACTTTCAAAATAATCTTATCAAGATAATCAAATGCCTCAAAAGCAGGAGAAAGTCATAAAGCACATGATGATTATTATGTCCCAGCCACATGACCAAATTAAGACACCAGAAGAGACAGAATATGGAAGAACTAATCAAAGATGTCCACAATTCAATGGGTTGGCTAAAGACAAAGGATATCAACAAGGCAATAGAAGTGCATAAAGAAGAATTTGAAAGAATAAATAGAAAAATAGCAGATCTTACAGAAATGAAGGATACTGTAGCTCAAATTGAAAATATACTAGAGAAACACAACAGCAGATTTGAAGAAGCAGAAGAAAGAAAATGTGAACTAGTGGAAAGAACAACTAAATTCAAACATGCAAAAGAACAAATGGTGAAAAAGAGGGAAAAATTTGAATTGGATTTCAGGGAAATGATGGACAACATGAAGCAAGCAAATATGAGAAACATTGGTGAAGCAGAAGGAAAAAAGAAGAGTAAAGGGCTAGGAAGATTATTTTTAGGACATAATCAGGGAAAGCTTCCTAACCCTTATAAAACACAAAAACGTTCAAATCAAAGAAGCCCAACAAACTCCAAATAAAGTAAATCCAAATAAGTCTACTCCAACATACATACTAATCAGATTGTCAAATGCTGAAGAGATGCCGAAAGTCCTGAAAACAGCAAGAGAAAAGTATTTCACCATATACAAGGGAAGCCACATAAGATTAACTTCAGACTACTCAACAGGCACTATGGAGGCTAGAAGGCAGTGGTATGATACATTTAAGATTCTGAAGAGAAAAATTTCCAGTCATGAATTTTTTATTCAGCAAAGTTGTCTTTTAAAAGAAAGGGAGAGATTAAAAATTTCACAGACAAATACTCAGAGAATTTGTTAAAAAGAGACTGGTCATGCAAGGAATACTAAAGAGAGTTCTGTTGGCTGAAAAAAAAAAAGACAAGAGAGAGAGGTCTGGAGAAGGGCACAGAATTGTAAGGGTAACAAAGTGTGAAAATAGAGAGAGGGAAAAGAATATATAGATCTGACAAATAAAAACCAAAGAATAAGATGGTAGATTCAAAAACTGCCTTTACAGTAATAACTTTGTTAACTACTAAACTCACCAATTAAAAAATACAGATTGGCAGAATGGATTAAAAAATATGACTCATCTATACGCTTTTACAAGAGACTCATCTTAGACCCAAGGATACAAATAGATTGAATCTTCATCTAATCTACACAGGCTGCAATCAAAAGAAAGCAGGAGTAGCTATACTAATATCAGACAAGATAGACTTCAAATGCAAAGATGTCATAAGAGACAAAGGACACTGCATATTAATAAAAGGGGCAGTTCACAAGAAGGAATAACAATCACAAATTCAATCAAGGAGCTCCAAGTTACCTGAGCAAACACTGGCAAAACTGAAAGGACCAATAGATGTTTCAACAATAATAGTGGGAGACTTCAACCTACCACTCTTTTCTGTACATAGAACAACCAAACAGAGGATCATTAAGAAAATAGAGAACCTAAACAATGTGATAAATGAACTAACCTAATAGACATATATAGATTGTTGTACCCCCAAAACACCCAGATATGCATTCTTCTCTAGTAGCTCATGGAACATTTTTTTTAGGACAGATCATATGGTGGGGCACGGAACAGATCCTAACAAATTTAAAAAGACTGTAATTATTCCAAGAGAGTTCTGTCAATTATTAGCTGTGTCATCTTGATAAATTAATTTAATTTTTTAATCTGTAAAATGGGGACCATAATAATTGTACCTGTCTCAAAGGACAGGTTGGGAGGACCATGCCAGGCAGATAGTAAGCGTACATAGCCAGGAAGTATTGTGCATTCCACGGAGATGGTTAAAATGAGTTGGTTTTTCTACTCCCCACCCCCATTAAGAGTGCCCTTCCACAGATTCCAGGAAGAAATCTTGAGTTGAAGATGAAGAAAGAGGATGCAGGAAACTTTCACGAAGTCCAAGGAAGTAGCTAGCAAGGCAACTAGATCAGAATCAGAGGACAGGAAGTATCAGCATTCTAAAGATCTGGTGAGATCCCCTAGCACCAAACCTTCCCTTCTAAGACAATGAAGTGAATAACTGGAGAGGCTGAGACTTACAGGTGGTCCTATAAATACTGAATGATGGAAATGGGACTCCAAGTTCATTACACAGATTGAAGATATTTCAGAATTGCACAATGATGTGGTAGAGAGTTGTGGCTGCAGAAAAGGACTAAAAGCTGACCTCCATCCCTTCCTTGGTGTTGGTCCACCTGCCTCACCCCTCTATATACTGTCCTCTTCCTTCAGCTCCAGCACATATTCCTCCTTTGAACTTCTCCAGCTGGGCCCACCTTCTGGTCCTAGTCATAGTGTGAAGTCGTCCAGGTGATGTCAGCCCTGGTTCACCTTGCGGATTGAGAAATCCTGCTCAGAGCAGACAAATAACTGGCTAAAACGTAAATACTGGGTAGAAAAGAAAATGAAATTTATGGACATTTACTAAATGTCAGAAACTTTTCATGTGCATCCTCATTTAATACTGACAACATCCTATGAAGTAGGCCTTATGATCACTATTAAACAGCTGTGGACAAGATCTGGAGAAGCTGAATAACCTGCTCATTCCACAGCCAGTTAAGTCAGGGCCAGAATCTACAAGCTAGTTCTGACTCTGGGAAATGTTCATGAGTTCTTGGTAAGTAAAAAAATCAAATTACCAAATAGAATAACTTCAACTTTCCTTCGTAAAATACTTTACGTATATAAAATAAGAAAAAAATCTACCACATATTAAAATGCTTTAATACAAGTGATTTTAATCTTTCTTGTTTGTAAAAAATAAATTTTCCACAATGAAAATGCAATGCTTTTATAAGAAAACAACAATGCTACCAGAAAAATAAATTAGGTTTGTGAAAGAGTCACTGAAATAGGTGTTCCACCTAGAAATGTATTAATCAACTAGCTTTAGTTCTCCTGAGGGGCCAAAGTGCTCTCATCTACAAATGAAGAAATATAATTGGGTAACCTCTAAAAGCCCTTATATTGTTCATGTAGTTTCAAAAATAAAAGACCAAAAAATTCTCAGCTAAATATAATTTGATTCATGTATCCTGAAACTATTATCTGGCCCACATTTATACTGTATCCAGTCACTAAGTTCTAGTCCATCTCAGGGCAAACATTTTTGTCATTTCAGTGCAACAGAACTTTCTATTACCTTGATTTTCCCACCCTAATTGTTACAACAGACTCTTGATTATAGTGAAGCATAATTTAATGTATAAGGGAAGGTCATGAAGGTCACTCAACAACAACTATAAACTTGCCATATGAAAAAAATATTTTTTATATGACTTCTGTTTCTACTTATGCCAGAAACCAACCAAGTGCACTTGACATAGCAATATGATCTCTTGGGACCTCAGTGACCTAATCCATAAAATCGGAAGATTAGATAAGATGAGTGCTGTCCAAGTCAGCTATTGAAATTGAAATTCATTAAAATAAAATACAATTAAAAATTCAGTTCTTCAACCACACTAGTTATATTTCAAGTTCTTAATAGTCACATGTGGCTATTAGTGACCATATTAGATAATGGGGATACAGAATATTTCAATAATCACTAGACATTCTATTGGACAGCATAGGACTAGATGATTGTGATAACATATTATGAATCAGTGCAACAGAGGATTAGAGGAGATTTTTTAAAGACGGGCCTACATAGTAAGCAAACAGTCTTTGGAAGATCGTTTGCTTTGGTCATGTATTCTCAAAGGAAAGTCATAGAATGCCAACTCCAGCAAATGAAGAAAGAATGTTAAGAAAGACTAGGAGGTTAAAAGACAAGCAACAAAATTCAGGATACTGACAACTGATATTTAGTTATAATAATAACAATGGGTGATACTGGATGGTGCTTGGGTTAATCGCCTTTGATTCCTTTTACCATACATCTGTGAAGAAAAGCAGAAGTTGAAATCTTATTTTGTAGATGGAAAATGAAGCCCAGAGAAGCAAAATGAATTGTGCAATTTCACACAGGACTCAAACCAAGGCCTCTCAATTCCAAGTCTTTCTTGTATTTTCCATGCCCTGTCTTTTAAATCTAAAAACTGTCCCCAACCTGACTCTGCTAGTTCTGCTGATGTTGACTACCACTTATAGATGTTGAATAACCTCGGGGTAAGGTTGCCAAATTTGATCAAGCAACAAGCAGATTATTCACTTTGTGCATGGCGTTGTGTGCAGGAAACTATTTGAAAGGGCATCATCTTTCATCTTTGTGCCCAAGGAGCTTCTCATCTGGTTAAGAACACAAGTTTGCAATAAAAAACAAAATAGAGGACCAGAGCAATTTTTAATCCCCAATTGGGCATGATACCCCACTAAATCTCTAAAGAAACAAGTAAAATAATCAAAAGTGGAAGCTGCTTGGAGAGTGGGTGTTTTTCAATAATTCAGTAGTTAATACTTGACTTTTTAAACTAAGTATGTGTATTGCACTTTGATTAGAAGATAAATTAAATAAAAAAATAATTGCAACTTTCATAACTTTGTAACATTAAACCTTAGCTTTTCCCTTTTTAGGTTAAACAGTTCCACTTGTAAAACCATTCCTTTTAAATTGGTCATTTTTTAGTATTTTACTCTTTGATTTGATTACCTTTTGTTTATTCCTCAACAAAGTCTTGATCGAACAAAAATACTTCCCACCAAGACTCTACATATGTATGATATGGTAAATGCATGAGTTTTATTTTTATCATGTCTTTCTTGACATTAGCCACTAATGCCTAGTAAAGATCCATGAACTCAGGGACCATACATTGCACCAATTAGGCACTTGCTCATTAATTGTTAAATGAATATGTAAGTATGTACTCATATTAACAAGGTACCTTGACTGTGAGGAGCTGTTTTAGTGAAGAGTGAAAAGAATTGTTAGAAAGACAGCCGTACCTGAAAGAGAACAAATGCTCATCTGATTGTGGAGAAGAAAACAATTTATTCACAATCTTGCAAGAACGGGTGCTCTACCGAAAAATGATGGCTGGCGCCCCGAGCAATCGAAAGCAGTAGTATTTATTCCCTATGCCTTGCATGTAGGTACCTTCCGAGTCTCCGCTAATTGGATACTCCAGAGGTTACAGCCTATCCGAACCACTTAACTGTTTCAAATTTCCTGCTGAAAGTCCCCACTCTTGATTACACTTTACATTTTAGTGACCCTGGTTGTCCTTTATTTAAACTTGTTTTTATCCATATAAGGATTCAATGCCAATTCTAGGCTTGCGTCAGAGGCCCTCTCTTTTCCCTGCCTGCAAGACTGTCCTGCAAGCCCTTTGTTTAGTGAGTGCTGTTTCTCTCATCCTGGGCCATCTCGTGTGAAAGCTAAACTTAATTTTATTCTTACAGAATTAAACCCAGAAAAAAAGTGGGAGACAAAGCTGATGGAGTTAGGTAGGAGAAAATGCAATCTGGTTAAAAAATCAAGTCTTGAGAATGGAAAATAGACAAGTCAAACCAGATTTAATCTAGACCTGAGCATGGTACAAAAGGAACCTACGGATTTTTATTTTTGCTCTATCACATGCTTATTTCCCCCACCAAAACATCTTTCCTTTAGTCCAAACCTGTGATTTCACAGATGGTGATGTAGGTTCTTTGAGATCCCTTGTTTTCTAGCCAAGGATTTTCTCCTCTGTATGAGAGTTTCATATTAGAGTGGCTAGAACATAAGGACATGTGCTACTGTCATTGTGAGAAACAAAGAAGCAAATAGCTATCTCATAATTTTAAAGAGCTTACAATTTAGATGGAATGATAGGACATGGAAACATTAAGTGAAGGTCCTCTAAGTGCCAAACAGCACTGAAAATATATAGAATAGCTCTTGCATTGAATATTAACAGTCATGTGCTTGACAAGCAAGATCCAAGTTTTGTGTGTGTGTGATGCTTCTATCACATCACTAACAAAAACAGACCCCCTGTCTGTATCCATAAATTTCAACATTTATTACATGATTAATCAAAATCATTTCTTTTCTCACCTAAGACTGGAGAAAACAGATAGGTTCAAATGACCTTTTTTTGCTAAGAAAAGAATTGCAAGTTGCCCTAATCCTTTAACAAACATTACATTTAAAGGTGAATCTGCCCTGTCTTTGCACAGGCTTGAGATTTTTTTTTCTTCCAGAACCTCCCCTTCTCCTCACAGGGCTGAGTGGACTGTAAAACCATGTGGTCAAAATGCTTATTTCAAAGCAAAAGTTACAGACAGCTCAAACTATGGTAGACAAGCACTGGGATAACTACATTTGTAGGAGTTGCTTTGCCATGGCGATCCTAAGAAAATTTTTCTTAATAACTGGCATTCTCAAATACCGTTGGCCCCAAGTTATTGTTCAGCCTCAGAAACTCCATTTGCCTGATGTCAAGTCTCTGTGATTTAAGCCTATAAACTCCCAGGAATTCAGAGGTAAGGCAGTTGATTTTCAATCCTTCTACCTGCCCATATGTCCCAGCACGTGTGTATTAGTAATGACGAACCAACAGTGTTTCTGCACATCTCTGTAATCCTTCAGTGTAATGGGGAAGCCAATCTGAACCATGCACTCTAAATCACATTATGAATATTAATATTTGCTTGGTCAATCTTGTTTCTTCCATCTCTTCCTCATGGAGAAAAGTAAGCCATTCAACTAAATTATGAATCATTGCATGGTGTAAATAGTTTGGAGGTGCCATGAACTAGCTAATACTAACTAGGTTTGCCCAGGAGAACAAATCAATTTTACAACATCAATAACAACACAACAGAATCCTTCAGCAGTCTGTTTGAAACTATTCTTCAAGACCAAGGCTTTCGTAGATTTTACTCCAAGTCTGAAAACTCTCTTGATCCTCCACTCATCGATTTTGTCTACTGTTGGGGGGGTGGGGGGTGAAGCATTTACATGACAGAATCTGGTGAGAGGGGATGAGTATGACTCTGAGAGAATGATTACATATTATAACACTCAAATAGAGCCAACAGTTTTTTTTTTTTGCATGGGCAGGCAAGGGGAATCAAACCCAGGTCTCTGGCACAGCAGGTGAGAATTTTGCCACTGACCCATGCCAACAGCTTTAAGAACACCTATCATTCAATCAAGAATGATTTCATTGTTGTTTCATACAATTCTGAAATGCAGAAGGACAACAAAAATCCAGTCTTCAGAGGCCTAAATACTTTGATGTTGGTGAAGGTGTAAGTTACTTTGGTGACTTGTTATGTGCTTAGGGACTTGCTGTAAAATATAAAACCAAGCAGCTAGTAGTGAATCACAGAAATCATCAAATCTTATAGTTGGTAGGGAAAGTGAGATATTGTCAAGTTTATTCTCTTTTAAGACAAAAAAGATGAGTCTTTTAAATTTAAGCTGACATTAAATTAAAAAGGCACTCGATACGTTAGTTGATTTATGCCAACGAAAGAGATCCTTTCATTTTACAGCAGCAAAGCATTCCAAGAATTAGCAAATCTCATTGCTAAGAAATTCTTAGTATTGACTCATTTGCTTAGTCAGTGAACATTTTAAAGGACCTACTATGTGCTGGCATTGATACGAGTACTATTTAAGTATTTGACCTCTGGTTTTACCTGTAGTGGAGAAGAAGAAACACTTGTCATTCTCTCTGGATGAGTTCTTCACGTGAAGTCCTTCTCTAAGTTGTTTTCAGGAGGTGCTTCATTAACTTAACTTTGCAAAGGACGGGCTAAGCCTACTTAAAATTAGACCTAAGAGTCGCCCCCAAGAGAACTCTTTTGTTGTTCAGATGTGGCCTCTCTCTCTCAGCCAACATGGCAAGCAAACTCACTGCCCTCCCCATCTCTACATGGGACATAACTCTCAGGGGTGTGGACCTTCCTGGAAATGTGGGACAGAAATCCTAGAATGAGCTGGGACTCAGCATCAAGGGATTGAGAAAACCTTCTCCACCAAAATGGAGAAAGAGTGAAATGAGACAAAATAAAGTGTCAATGGCCGAGAGATTCCAAGCAGAGCTGAGAGGTTATCCTGGAGGTTATTCTTACACATTATATAGATATCACCTTTTTAGTTAAGGTATAATGGAAAAGCTGGAGGGAACTGCCTGAAAATGTAGAGTTGTGTTCCAGTAGCCATGTTTCTTGAAGATGATTGTATAATGATATAGCTTTCGCAATGTGACTGTGTGCTTGTAAGAACCTTGTGTCTGACGTTTCTTTTATCTACCTTATCAACAGACAAGTAAAACATATGGATTAAAAATAAATAAATAATAGGGGAAACAATTGTTAAAATAAATTTACTAGATTGAAATGCTACTGATCGATGAAAGGGAGGGATAAAGAGTACGGTATGTATGAATTTTTTTCTGTTTTCTTTATATTTCTTTTTCTGAATTGATGCAAATGTTCTAAGAAATGATCATGATGATGAATATACAAGTATGTGATGATATTGTGAGTTATTGATTATATATCAAGAATGGAATGATCATATGGTAAAAAAAGGTGCTTCATTAATGTTTATAAATCCTATCATGTTTTTCCATGTATGCAGGTAGAAATGCATTTGCCATTAAACAAGGGATATGAAACATCCTGAGACAAAAACTTGTACAATATTTTTGAAATGAAAATCAAGATGGATGAACACAGAGGAATAAAAATTCAGGAATAGGAGGGAGAAGACAGCATATAATTTATAATTATGTAGCTGAAGCTTACATTTAATTGTGAGCTTCCTGGCAGACTAGGTGCAAAATGAAGAATAGTGAATCACATAGTTTATATTGTAAGAGAGGGAAAAAGCATTTACTTCTTAGCAGAAACAAATATTTTCTCAGCAAGTGAAAGCAAAATAGCTTATTTAGAGCTTATGTAATGATTATTTTTCTTAACAACCTTCGTTTAGATTGGCAGGAACAGGTTTCTCATTGCAGTGTGCCTTCATGTCTCATTCAGCCTGGCAGAGGAACTGGCTGGTGGTAGGTACTGAAAACCTGGGTAAACCATAATAGAGACAATAACAGAAACACTGCTCAGTACAGACAATTCTCTTCTTGAGGATGGGCCAAGATGAAGGGATTTAATTGTGAGAATCATGAAATTATGATAAATGAACAAAAGCTTTTACTCCCAGTATTTTCTAAAATGCACCTGCAATCTCAGTAAAATGATTTTTTTAAAGGCCAAGGAAAGTGGTTTAAGAGACATCAACATAAAAATTGTGGAAGCTGAAAAGCAGACGCATTTTAGCTGAATTAGAAGACCAAAGAGAGATGACAATTATGTCTGCTACAGCCCAAAGGAGACCCCAAAGCCAACAATTCACACTGCAGCATCCTGTAGGATTCAGGAAATGGAAACACCAGGGAGCTATGAAAATGAGAATGTAGTTGGGCTTGTAAATGAGAGGATTAATTTAATGTCTGCAAGAGAAGCAGCACCATTCTAAGATTTTCTCTCTAACCCTGCAAGGTTCAGCTTTTCGACAGGTTGGAACTGAAATGATTTTAACTTGTGGATGGCTGGCACAGCAAAAAATTATATGAGTAAGGTAAAAGGTTTTTTAAAAAAGGAAGAGTAAGTAAAATTTGACACCACCAGCCCACTCCCATTTTGACTCTTCTAGAGAAATGGTCTGGCCCAAGAAGTTCTGACATTTAGTGGTCACCAACAAAACAGCTAGATTTCTACCTGATAGCAACACAGACAATTTAAAGAGCAGAAGAAAGGTACAAAAAAGTCATTAGTACTCTAAGACTGTTGAAAGAAAATAGAACAGGAAGCTATAGAAAAAGGAGCATAAGAAAAAAAACCTAAATTTTGTAGTTGGAATTAAAATATTAAAGCATATATGAACAATCCTATGCAATGCTTTGAATATAAAGTTGAAGAAATCCTCCCAGAAATTGGAAAAATCATAAAAGATAGAAAATAGAAGTGAAAACAAGAGAATTAGAATAACATATGAATAATATTTCCAGAAAGATACAATGTAGGAAAGGAAGAGAAGAACTTTATTAAATAAATAATTCAAGAATTTTCCTCAAATTGAAGAACATGAGATTCTAGATTCAAATTGCCACTGAACAAACACCCTAATGGGCACATGGCAAGGTAGATGATTGGCATTTCAATACTCTTTGGGACAGAACTAAGAGCAGGAGAAAGATCCTCAAAGTTTCCAGAAATGTTTTTTTTTTTGTTTGTTTGTTTGTTTTTAAATCTCAGAAGAAGAATGAGGAATCAGAATACAGTGGATTTTCCAACCATTCTGTCTGGAAGACAGAAAAGAATAATGTTTCCAAAATTCTGGTTTCAACATAGAACTGCATAATCTGTCAAATGATCAATTGAATGTGAGAATGGTAAAAGGATATTTTCATATATGCTAAGTCTCAAAATAATTCCTTCTCATGCAACTCTTCTCAGGAAATTACTGGAGAAGATCCTCCACCAAACTATGTAGTGAACTAAAAGAGAAAAGAAATAGAACCATGAATCAGAGGATCCTACAGAAGACCCAACTGAAAGGATTCCTTAAGATTATGGTAAAAGTAGAGCTCCACAACAGTTATAGAGCAAGTCTAAAGAGAAATCAATCTATACTGGAGCAGGAGCATGGATTTTAAAAACAAACAAAAGGTAGATTATCTGATATATTTGAATGTATTAAGAAAAGGATGCTCTTTTATTGGAGAATATGTTGATGAATAAAATTTGCAGATTTTAGGACAATTAGTAATTTCTGGGATAACAAAATGTTATGCAAAAAAGGAACTGCGATCATAGCAAATTATGTGGCTCAACTGTGAATAATCTTTAGATGGCCACAGTAATGCAAACCCTGAATGATGATCCAAACAGATATTGTGACAAAACAGCATTGGGGAAGGGTTTGTTTATGTTGAAGTGGATGTGTGCATGGTAAACTTATGAGGTATACATTTATGGAATACAGAGCAGGAATGCAAATCAGGTAATGATCAAGCAAATGAACTGTTAACTAAAATGCAATCTCTCTGCCTAATACCTTCATAATGACAAAATTGAAAATATGTAAAGGCTAGAAATAAGAGTAAAATTCAACTAAGCATCAAAACCAACTAACTTAAGTTATCGAGCATATTTAAGTATTCTCCTAGTAGACCAGTGAACTTTGGGTGAATAATAAAAGGCATAATTTATAAATAATTATATATTTACTCTATAAAATGTATTTTGCGTGTCTTATTTTAGAAAGATGACTAGTTATAAACAAAATTTTCACATAATCCAAGTTTTATTTGTGGTAGGATTAAAGGATTAAAAGGTAAATTCAATTGCACACAAAGTATACAATATAATTTCATAAAAATGAAATAAATACTAAAAATAGGGCAAGCCACAGTGGCTCAACAGGCAGAATTCTCACCTACCATGCCAGAGACATGGGTTCTATTCCCGGTGCCTGCCCATGCAAAAAAGAAAAAAAAAAAAAGAAGAAAAATAGAAAAATTAAAATTCTTCATTGGTGTTTTCAAATGTGATTTTTTCCCCCTCACTTAATAAGATTAAAAGGCAAATGAGTATTGTAATTAGTGACCGTGATGATTAGATTAGTTTGTCAATTTGGCCAGGTGGTAGTGTCCAGTTGTCTCGTCAGGCAAGTGCTGGCCTGTCTGTTGCTATGAGAACATTTCATGGATTTAAATCACGACCACAATGGCTGTATCCACAGCTGACTGCATTTGCAATCATCTAAGGGGAGTGTCTTCTGCAATGAGTGATGATCTAATCACTGGAAGGCTTTTAAGGAGGATTCAGAAGAGACAATCACTCTTCCTGTTCCAGTCAGCCAGCCACTCCTGAGAATTCAATGAGGACCTTCGTTGCAGCTGCTTGTTTGTGGCCTGCCCAATAGACTTTGGACTCTTACATCCCCATGGTTGCGTGAGACACTTTTATAAATTTCATATTTACAGATATCTCCTGCTGATTCTGTTTCTCTAGAGAACCCTAGCTAAATAGTGATTATCAAGGTTATTAAAACATTATTTAAATGAAGTTAAAGCTTGCAAATTAATTTTTGAATATTTAATTAATTTTCTGTACTAGTTTATTAAAATAAAACTATTCACAATTCTAGAATTAAATATCCATCTAATTGCCAATGTATAGAATCAGTATCATATTTCCCTCATATGATATCTATATCCAAATATATATACTCAAATTATTTATATACTTAAGAGTAATATGGGTAAGTTATCCAGTGGTATGGGCATGAAGAAGCCTAGAAAATCCTCCAGCACATAACAGTTTTTAAAACTGGGTAAAATTAAAAATAAAGCAATTACTTGAAGGCACTGAAAAATGATCAATAGCAGGCAGAGATTACAGAACAGTATACTTTTTTGACAGACAGCTAGAGCTTTAGGTAAAAACTATGTATGATTTTGTGGCTTTGTTACCTAGAGACCTTCTGAACTCCCCGTACCAGCTCTGGAAGTAGGAAATAGCATTCTTGTCAGCTTGAGGTGGCAGACAACAGAGTTCACATTATCATAGCAGATGCAAATTTAAGGGGGCAATTTTTAAAAATGAGAGAACCTCAGAATGGTGAAATCCAAAATCTGAGTGTAAACTCTGCCCAAATCTCTGGCTGACTGCAAAATTATATATGTACACAGGAGAACCCAGGCTGTTCAGCAAAAACCCAGGCAGAAACCAGAATATGATTTACACTTGGAAAATAGTACTGCTCCTATTGAGATCTGTGAATTGTTTGTTTTTTTGAGTGCATCCCCTACTACATACAGCTCAGGTGGCAGAAAGTAGATGTCTGACTGGTTTGAGAAGTCAGAGGGCAGAATTTGGGGCTGGAATTCCAGCTAGAATGACAGAGGCAAAGAAATCACAGAAAGAGCAAGTCCCCAAATCTGAGCATAAATCTTCTCAAATTCTTGGCTAAACTAGCAGGCATAAGGAAGATACCTAGAGGGCCAGTTTAAAAAGCAGCTGCCAGTAGCTGAAATAAAATAAATGAACTGTCATATAACATAGGAGGTCAGATTTTACAGTTCAAGTCTGGGCAAGTTATCTGTCTATTTGAACAAGACACCAAACAATCTTTAGAAGAACAATACAGGTTCAAGAGTCACTATAGCATATTCCTTACAATGTCTAGTTTTCAACTAAAATTCACTGAGTACAAAAAAAAAGAACAGGTATGACATATACCAAGGCAAAAGTAATCAACAGAAATGATATCAAGTGACACCAATGTTATAGTTGGCAGAAATGACTTCAAAAAATATTATAAAGATGTTGAAAGGATTAAAAGAAAGTGTGGTCAAAGAATTCAAAGAAAATATGGGAGTAATGAGTAAAAAGATAAGAGAACTCAACAAAGAAATGGAAACTATCGAAGAGAACTAAATACAAATTCTTGAGCTGAAAAGTACAACTGAAATAATAAATCACTAGATTGATTCAACAGCAAATTTGAGACAGAGAAGAAAGAATCAGTGAACTTGAATATAGTCAATACAATTATCCAATCTAAAGAAAAGGGAGAATAAAAAAATTGAAGAAAAATGAGTAAAGCTAAGAGACCCGTGGGACAGAAAAAGCCATTCAGCATGCATGTAACTGGGTTCCTAGATGGAGTGAAGAGAAAGAGGCAGAAAAATATTTGAAGAAATAATGTCTTGAAACACAAGAACCTGTATATGAATGCTTATGGTGGCTTTAATCATAATTGTCAAAATGGAAGCAATTGAGAATTCCTTCAAAAGATGAATGTAAACAAATGGGTACAACCACATAATAAAATATTATTCAGTAATTGAATTATGAACTACCAGCCTTTAAAAGATATTGATGAATATCAAATGCATATTGTTAAATGAAAGAAGCAAGTCTAAAACACCTACACATTGTATGATTCCAACTATAAGTCATTGTGAAAAAGGCAAAACCATAGAGACAGTACAAAGATCAGCAGTTGCCATGGGTAAGGATGAATAGTTGAGCAGTAAAACTATTCAGTATGATACTGTAATGGTAGATATATATAAAATTACACTTTCATCAAAACCCATAGAACCATACAGCACAAAGAGTGTACTTTAATGTAAACTTTGGACTTTAATTAATAATAATGAATTAAATCATTCATTACTTGTGGTAAATGTGTCACACTAACACAAGATGAGAATAGTAGGGAAAACTGTGTAGAGAGAGGGGGAACTCTCTATATTATATGCTCAAGTTTTCTGTAAATGTAAAACTGTTCTAAAAGAGTCATTAGTTAAAAAATAAAAGAAATACTTCCCTAATTTGTTGAGGAGTAACATAAATTGCTTAATAATGCAAAATGTTTCTCAGTAGCCAAGTACAATTGCTGTGAATATTGTGTTAATAATTCGTGATTAATTCCAGACTATGAACTGGAAACTAGAAAATAGACACTAGGCACTCCTAGAAATGAGTTTTCTTTATTCCAGAATCTGAGAGGAAGGATTTGATGAATCAATTAATTTGTATTTTCTCTTTCCTAAGAGTTTCTGCCACTCAAATCACTGCTACACCATGAAGTGATATATGTGTATCAGCAGTGTTACAACCCAATAAATGTCACAGCCTTTTAATTTTAGGATTGTATTAGTTAGGGTTCTCTAGAGAAACAGAATCAACAGGGAACACTTGGAAATATAAAATTTATAAAGGTGTCTCACGTGACCGCAGAAACGCAGAGTCCAAAATCTGCAGGGCAGGCTGAGAAGCCAACGATTCTGATGGAGGGTCTGGACGAACTCCACAGGAGAGGCTCGCTAGCCAAAGCAGGAAGGAAGAGTGTCTGTTCTGAATCCTCCTTAAAAGGCTTCCAGTGATTAGACTGAGCATCACTCATTGCAGAAGACACTCCCCTTGGCTGATTACACATGGAATCAGCTGTGGATGCAGCTGACGTGGTCATGATTTAATTCTATGAAATGTCCTCATCACAACAGACAGGCCAGCACTTGCCCAACCAGACAAACAGGTACCACCACTTGGCCAAGTTGACACATGAACCTGACCATGACAAGGACAGAGGGAAAGAAGTGTAGTGTGTTTCCCTAGAACTTGAGTACTACTGGTCATGATTGGGAATCTTTAGAACAATACAGTGTCATGCCAATCCTGAGCAGGAGAACCTGAGTGATAAATACCTATGGGTTTTAGAATAGGTTGTTTTGTGTCTTTGTGACACATGGGGTCCTCTAATGTATAAAGACTATGGGAGGGGGCCCCTCCTGCTTAGAGTTTAAAGGAGAAACCAAGAAATAGCAGTATAAGCATTTTATTTAGAAATACCACATTAAATATCTAAAGAAACAGGTAGAATAAGCAAAATTGGATGCTCTGCTTGATCAGGTGTCAAGACGTGGGGAGACTGGGTAGGGAAGTGATATATTTCAGTAATTACTATTTGACTTTTGAAACTAGGTACATTATTTTGACTATAAGATAAATTAGAGAAGAAAATAATTGGAATTTTTATGATTTTATGACATTATAACCTTAGCCTTCCCTCTACAGGCTGAACAATCACAGTTTTAAAAGCCATTTCTTTTAAATAGGATTTTTCTTTTTTCTTTGATATGATTCTCCCTTATTTATTCCTCAGTAAAGTCCCAGCTCAAGTAAAATATTCCCCACTAGGACCCTCATATACGATCTGACATATGCATCAGTTTTCTTAGTTTTGATTTTTATCATATCTTTCTGGCATTGACCTAACGTCTAGTTAAGATCCATGAAGACAGGGACCATACATAGCGCAGGTGAGCACCTGACATTGTTTTGTAAGGACCTTTATATGGATAACCAGGTACAGCAAGGAGAGGTGACACCAGAGATGTATGAAAGAAAAGTTTATTAATATTCACAATTCCTAGAACAGAGAGAAGCTGCATGCCCCTGTGAAGCCACATGGGTAAACATGTCAGAAGCATGGGGCTCAACCAAGCAGGCAGGGAACAAAAGGTTGAAACTATTATGTACCCTGGAAAAGCCATGCTCTTCTAATCCAAGCTTGTTGGTGCAGACCTATTGTTGGGTGGGACCTTTTGACTAGGTTGTTTCCATGGAGATGTGATGGCTATAGACGTCCTCTTCATCTCTCTGGTAGCTGCCTAGGTGATCACTATGAATTGGATGTGGTGTGAGTAGTCTCATTAGCGTGAAATCCAGAGTTCCCAGCCAAAGACAGCTTTGCAGGGTTGAGGTAGCAGCAGAACAGTTTGCACTCCTGAGGCAGGAGCAAGTGTCATATAATTGTGAAAGTGTAGAGATTTTTATAGTTAGAAGTCATATATATGTTGACCCTATAGATGATGAGTGCACATACTGGCTCACTATCTTCACTTATCTGGTTGTAGGGTCTGTGTATATGCAAATTAGGCAGCCCATATATACGAATATTAATAAAATGTGGTGTTTCTTACTGGACAGAAGTAGTCTCAAAAGACACTGTGGCTAGAACTGGATTTAAGAGTCATCATTAATTGAAACACATGCTGTAAAGAGAAATTGAATAAACTGTCAATGATTTTGAATCCTCTAAATTGGTAATTCCTTTACTTTTTGTGTGTTGGAGCGAAGTTGTGAAAGACAAGTTGATAACTTCAAACTTTAAAAATTTATTGTGATCTGTGTGCTGCTGAGAAATGCATAATTTGGGGATTTAACACCTGATTAGCTATTAAATGACTGTCAGGAGAAAATTCTGCAGTAATCGGTTTAGCTTTTAGCCCCTAATTATCACTTCATAGTGGATTTGGTGTGAGATAATTGAGAGCTGCAACACTTAAGGACTCCAATTGGGCATTTTTTTTAATACAATGAAATGAATTATTTCTCTATGAGGATTGCATTTAACAGGTATTGGTAACAAGGAAGGAAATTTGATAGTATATGGGAGTTTGTAAAGTGATTTAGAGTAGCTGATTCATTCATTATGCAATTAAGTGGAGCTCAGCTGCATATAACTTATCTGGTGTCTAGGTCAAAGAATGACTTTCAAAACTCCCTAAAATTCTTTGGAGAGATTTCATTTTAATGGAAGGTTGGAGAGTTGGGTTTGCTGTCTGGACTGTGATAGATTCTGTTCTAGATTCAGTGAACTTGGGCTGCTTTATTTCTCACTGTTTTTGGCTTCCTTTTCTACCCATTGATAGAAATACCTATCATTCCATAATCAATTTGTATAAAAGGTCTTTAAACTTGGTCTTGGTAAATAGTTCCTCATTTATTGCTAACATGGACTTTCTATCAGAGCTAGCCATTGCATGCTGTTAAGCTCCTCACCCCCACACCTTACATTCACACAAACTTCACAACTGCTCCTTGTAGTACACGCACACAAATATACACCTCCATGCCATTACTTTTGCTGTTGCACTCCCCTTTAGAATTGCCTAAATTCTCTCCGATTGTAAAAGTTCTTGTTCTAGTTTGCTAGCTGCTGGAATGCAACACACCAGAGATGGATTGGTTTTTAATAAAAGGGGATTTATTTCATTAGTTTTTCAGAGGAAAGGCAGCTAACTTTCCACTGAGGTTCCTTCTTACGTGGGAAGGCACAGGATGATCTCTGCTGGCCTTCTCTCCAGGCCTCTGGGTTCCAACAACTTTCCCCAGGGTGATTTCTTTCTGCATCTCCAAAGGCCTGGACTGAGCTGTGAGTGCTGAGATGAGGTATGCTGAGCTGCTTGGGCTGTGCTACAAGCTCTCTCATTTAAGCACCAGCCAATTAAATCTAATATCATTCATTGCAGCAGACAAGCCTCCTAGCCGACTGCAGTGTAATGAGCAACAGGTAAGGTTCACACACCATTGGCTCATGTCCACAACAATAGATCCAGGCACCTTCACCTGGCCAAATTGACAACTGAATCTAACTACCACATATCCACCCTTTGTCAACTTGGCAACTACACGCATTACCTTAAACAATATTAAGGTGCAAAAAATTCTCTTCTAGCTCTGGACCTATGAATCTCAAAACAAGTTATCTGGTGCCAATATGCAAAGGAGGGACAGTCACAGGTTACAGCTTTTCATTTCCATAGGGAGAAATTGGAAGGAACACAAGAGTCACAAGACCCAAACAGTTCTGAAAAACTGCAGGGCAACCTCCATTGGATTTCAAAGTCTGAAAGTCATTTATCCTTAGACTTTAGAAAGTGGCAGTCCCACCCTTTCCAAGGACCTATGCAGTGGCCAGCCCTTTTCCAAATCAACCTTGGGGGACATTGAGGAGACCACGTTTTTTGCAGCTCCACCCTCTCCAAGCATCAAGGCCACACCTGGGCTCTCTGCCATTTCTTTGCTTTCTTTCTTTTTTTTTTTTTTACATGGGCAGGCACCAGGAATCGAACCCAGGACCTCTGGCATGGCAGGCAAACATTCTTGCCTGCTGAGCCACCGTGGCCCACCCTCTCTGCCATTTCTGGTGCACACGCTCAACCCCTTCCTGTGGTGGCAGCCAAGCTCTCCCCCACCTCCAAGGAGCATGCTATACCTTCTCAAAGGCCTGAGGTAGTGCAGCTCTTCCACTGCAATGAGATGGGAGGCTCATCCTCTGCCCTCAGGGCAAACTCATCCTCTCCATGTATATGGGTGGGCCTACTCTCCTGGCCCAAGGTTTCTTGGCTTCAGACCTGAACTTCCATGGTTCTCACTCTGAAAACTCCAATTTGTCCCTTTTGTGTCCCCCTTTGTCCAGATTTGCAGTGGTTACTTTTACACCAACAGTCTCTTCAAGCACTCCAGGACTTCTCCATCATTCTCTTCACAGTTCCTCCAAAATCTTCCCCTTATCCATCCCCAAAGAACTGGTCTAACATGACTGGTATTTGCAAACTACAGCACCCTACTTCTCCGGTACCAAATCTTTTCTGGTTTGCTAGCTGCCAGGATGCAACACACCAGAGATGGATTGGGTTTTAATAAAAGGGGATTTATTTCATTAATTCTTCAGAGGAAAGGCAGCTAACTTTCAACTGAGGTTCTTTCTTATGTGGGAAGGCACAGGATGGTCTCTGCTGGCCTTCTCTCCAGGCCTCTGGGTTCCAACAACATTCCCTGGGGTGATTTCTTTCTACATCTCCAAAGGCCTGGGCTGAGCTGCGAGTGCTGAGATGAGGTATGCTGAGCTGCTTTGGCTGTGCTGTGTTTAGCTCTCTCATTTAAGCACAAGCCAATTAAATCAAACATCATTCATTGCAGCAGGCACACCTCCTAGCCAACTGCAGATGTAACAGCAACAGATGAGGTTTACACGCCATTGGCTCATGTCCACAGCAATAGATCCAGGTAGCTTCACCTGGCCAAGTTGACAGCTGACTCTAACTACCACAGTTCTCTTCAAATCAACAAATAGCAACTGAATGCCTTCTCTATGATACTATATTAACTACTAAGATAGATGTGACACAAACAATCTCTGCCCTTGTTGAATTTTGTAAAGTATACAGACAGACATGTAATTCAGTAAGGAAAATAGAGGGACCAGCTTCAAAAATTTATCTATTTTCTCTGCACTCAGCCAATCAAAAATGAATGTCTTGTCATTTATTCATTATTTATTGGCAGTGAGTACTTATGATATATTTTGCCTCATTTCCATCATTTTTAGCCAAAGCGAAATGGGATGTGATTGTTCATTCAAAAGCCACTCCATACCATCCTTCCATTTTAATAAACAGAACCTCAGTTTGGAATGGAGTGGCAAAATGCTAAGAAATAAAACATAATTAGTGTAAACCAATAAAAGCAATTTCATTTACCTTTGCAAGATACTCACTTTTCTAGACTCCCTTGTAAAGAGAAGTGAACATGTGACCTAATTCTTGTATTTGCACTACACAGAAGCTTCTGTATATGATTTTTTTCCCAAAGCAAAAGGAGGATTCTTTCTATCCTCTTGTACTTTCCTGCTGAGATGGTGGTATAAGTAGTGTCTCAGATTGCAACTATGAAACAAAAAACCCAAGGATAAAAACTATCACCCTAAGACTGACAGAGGAAAAGTATGTAAAGGGCCTTCCACTCTTGGATTGTTGGAATAGCTTCCGTCAGATCAGTGTTCCCACTGATGACAGCTAAAAATACCAGAGAAAATACAGCAATCATCTGTTTAAAGGCATTGGATAGCTGCTGAGAGGATGAGAATTGTATAGCTAAAACTCTGGAGAGGGGAGAACTTCAGAGAGGTGAGCTGAATTCTGTAGTTCTTTTGACTGTGGGGCATTTAATGCTTCTAGATATGGGTAGGGGCTTGAGACTCTGGGATTTGACTGATTGTTAGTGGGGTACAGAGAAACTTGGCAGAGCTTTTGGCTGAAAGTTGTGGAGCTCTTTCATAAATATTCCCTTAAGACATTTTCTGAATTCTGGGGTTGAATGGTGAGGGAGGCTAAAGAGCAGAGTCAAGTTTTCAGTAGTCTTATGAGACAATTACTGGAATTTAAGGCCCACAAAAGGGAGGAGATTTGAAAAACACATAAGGCTCTAAGTTGGAAGCCCTGTAGGGCTAGAGTGAATGAGATAGATTAGGCCTTACTAGGGATTCCAAACTTGATTCAGCCCTATCCCTGTCTGAATTAAGGTAGGTGAGCAGCCACCATTCTGTCCAGCAGTGGGAAAAGTGAATATTCTTTGAGAAAGATAAGAATCTGGAGCATCTATGTTTTTAATATGCAATATTTGACATTCAATCTGGGATTAGTTGGCTTGACAAAGACAGGACCACATGACTGAAAACAAAGAGGGAAACACACAAACACATACACGAAATAGATCCACTGATGATCCAGACATTATAGTTAGCTGATAAGAACTTTAACACAATTATGATTAACGTGTTCAGTACAATAAAGGAAAAGGCACACAAGATAGATGAAGGTTTGTAGTTTAACCAGAGAAACGGGATATATAAAAAGGAAATAAATGGAAATTTTAGAACTAAAACATACAAAATCTGAAATTAAGAATTCATTTGATTGGTAAGTAGTAGATGACAAATAGCAAAATACAGGATTGGTGAACTGGAGGACAGGTTTGATAGAAAGATAAACCTGAAGCCCACAGCGGAAAAATGGAAAATACAACTAAGAGCACCAGAAACACATGATAAAAGGGTCTAACCTACCATGTAAATGGAGTTCCAAAAATAAAGGAGAGTGAAAACGGGGCCAAAGCAACATGTAAAGAGATAAAATCCAAGCCATTTTTCAAATTTTATGAAAGATGTAGGATAAGTATAAAAGAAAACTACGCCCAGATACATCACGAAGGACTGCCAAAACTAAGACAAAGAGAAATACCATAAAAGTAATCTGAGAAAAAAAGATACATTTTTTTAATCTTCAACAATAAAATTTAAATATTACATCTTAACTGAAACAATGAAAGCCAGGAAAAATTGAATACTCTCTTAAAATCCTAGAAAAATACTGATACTCTAGAAGTCTATCCTTCAAAACTGAAGATGAAACAAAGATGCTTGAAGAAAAATAGAAACCAAGGTAATTCACCATCAGTGATTCTGCTCTAAAGAGAAACAGTAAAATGAATTATGTAGGAAGAAGGAAAATGATTCCAGAAGGAAACATGAATTATTGGAAGGCATAAAGAGTAACAGAAAGGGTAAAACCTGGGTAAATATAAGTAAGTACTGACTGTACAAAACAATAAGCTTAGTATCTTGTGGGTTTTAGATAAATACACAATTACAATACATGACAATAATAATAGTAAAAAAAAAAGCAGGAGAGGATAAAATGGTAAGTGTCAAAGACCACGAAAAGCAGCAGGAAAGGTAAAAGTGAGAATTTATTTTAGACTATCCTAGACACAAGATGAATATTGTAACTGATAGAAGAATTGTAAGAGAATGTTTAACTGACCAGTTAGAAGTGGCAGTGGGGTAGATGATGAATATTAAAAATATTCAATTATTCTGAAAGAAACCAAGAAACGAGAGGTGGAAAAATATAAAACAAATGGATCAAAAGAAAAATAATTGTATGATGATAGATAAAATCTTAAATACAACACTATGTTTAAGTGATAAAATGCTCTAAGTAAGAGATTAATATTGCCAGTGGATAAAATGACAAAACCTAATTATATGCTACATAGAAGAGATACATGTTAAATATGAATAAACATGCAATTTGAAAATAAAAAGACACACCATGCAACTCTAGCAAAATAAAAGAAGCCGGTATAACTACATTAATTTCAGATCAATTGTTTTCTAAGGCAGAAATAGATATAGAACTACATATAGATATAAGGCAAAATCTAGAATAAAAGGGATGTTTCACAATGATAAAGGACTCAGTCTACCAAGTAGATATCACAGTAGCTAATCTCTATGCTCCTAAAACATAGCTTCAAACATATGAAGAAAGTGTTTTTTCAGATCTTGATGAAAATGTTGATTCCAAAAGCAAACCTTACCTTCCAAAGCTACCTATGCCATTTTTCTTGTTAAGAAAGCAATAAATGGCTTAGATCACTGTAAGTTAGATTTTCTGTCACTTGCAGCTGAAAGCATTCCTACCACTCACCTAGTCACCAGGATGAAAATCAGAAATCATTACTCTTTCTTTCTTTTCCTTCAACCTTTGCATCCATTCCTATGCACGATATAATCCCTATGTATATTGTGTCAGTATCATGGTCCACCGTTCTCCCCCGCAATCTATTTGTTGTCTTGTAAACATACCACTTTTCATGGCTTGCTTATGTGCTTTTGCACCTGGGGTTCACACTAGCCTGGAATGACTATGTCCTACCCCATCCTTTCATTTGATGAACTACCTACTTATCATCCAGATAAATGTCACCTCCTCTGCAAAGCATCTCATGATTTCCCCTACATCCTGAATTATTCTGCCCTCATTGTTCCATGTCTTCGACAGCCATTCTGTTGTAACCATTTTTATACGTTTCTATCCTTCTCCCATGCTGACCCTCTTTGCATTAGACTATGAATTTTATGAGCACAGGATTATAGATTATTAACTCCTGAATCCCCACAACTAGTGGAATATATGGGACATATTTAGGTTGGCAAATGTTTGAAGGGGAATAAAAGATTTTTGCAAAATGATACTGATCAGAATCTGCTGAAGTAGAAAAAGATATTACAGACCATCTACAATCCTTTCATCTTACCATGGAAGGGACTGGGACTCCAGGGAGATAAATGACGTGGCTGACGTCATACGTTGATAACAGTGGTAGCATGAGAATGAGTCCGCGGCTCCTGACTTCCAGTCCGCACTGCCATCTACTATGCCAGGTGCAGCCTATGGCCCTCTCCAAGCTACTTTAATATTGTTACAACCATGCAAACCGGCTTTATTTTCCACAATGCTGTTCATCCCTGCAGCATACCAAACACTATACCTGTGAGAGTACAATTTCACAGTTAAATAATGGGAAACAGAAATTAAAAACTGTAGGTGCAGACAGTAAAACATTAAACGAAGCTCGGTTTGGAAGGAGGATATTAGACTCATTACCCACAGGCATGCACACACACACACACACTAAAGCTCTGTGCACTATGTCCATAGTCATTGTTTTTCAAGGGAACATTTTAGCTCAGTGTTAAGAGAGCCAGAATCAGTGTATATTGAGGTTGGGTGTCTTGCCTGGGCCAGAAACCAAGCAGCCTCCCTACCTTCCCCTATGCTGTGGGGCCCATAGAAAGCATGATGGCATAACCTCAGTTTCCTTCTCCTCTATGGCTGATGCCTTGTGTGGGAATATGGGTTTCCTGTTTTTATGCTCTCCCTCCCTGCGCTGGTGAGAGGAGTTCGGGCCACAGTCCACCAGTGAACCCCACAGGCCCTCTGCTGAGGACGTGTGGGTTTCTAGATGCACTCCATTGCCGGCTGTATGACTGCAGGCAGCCGAATCCCAGATGTGGAATTTTTTAACAAGTTGGTGATTTTCACATGAAGGATACCCGTCACAGAAGTTTAAAGTGGCCCTGTGCAACCTGGGATGCCAGCAAAATACCAATTTCTTCTTTTTTAAGAACAATTATTTCTTTTATTTTTCCCCAGACGAATCCTTAGACATTCTTCTCTTCTCTTCCGAGGCTTCTCTTTGAAAGAGCCGGTGCGGTAGATCACGCCGCGTTACTCCCCAGGTAGAATCGTCTAACACAGGTGCATTCTGGGGCGTCAGTGTCTGGCTTAGACTCTGATTTGTTGCAGGAAAAATACTTGCTGTAGTTTCCCAATTCCCAAATGTGGATACTTTGAAGATGCTATGATGTATTAATTTTGTATTTCTACAGATTTATACTCTGCCGACGTAACTACATTTTTCCAAGAAATGAAGTAAGAACTGAGTTCAGAGCCTATACGTCAGGAATGGTAGGACAGTACTTGTGGGTCTTCCAGTCTCTTGGAGTAGACATGAGAGCTTCTCAGGATGAAAATAAAGAGCCTGCTGTTTGACTGGAGTTTAGAGGACCCCCACTCCCAAACTTTAGGTGGTTGATGCAAGAATTGGAAAAGGCAACATGTAAGACATCTTTCACGTTGTCAAGTAAGAATGACTCAATAAATTGTACCCCCTCCTTTTTCTGCACAGTTGCCCTCTTATCTCCATCACCAAATATAGGATCTTTGTTACTCAGGGCTTGGTAATCTCACGGTGAAGAATAAAGCTGGTTTTCAGTGTTCAAAATAGCTTTACCAACATTTGGGGGGTGGTGTTTGGGGTCTGTTGTAATGGTGGGGGCACGAGTGTGTGGTGATGCTGTGGAACACTGATTGTGCACTTTCGGTGATTGTATGGCATGTGAGTATATGATACACATATAAAAAAACAACACCTGGTATTTTTGAGCAGCAAATTATGATGACCATAATCCCCTAGGGAAAAAATGTGTAACTATCAACCTAAAAAAGTAAGCAGTTCTATGCAGAAGATTAGTAAATGAAACAGACTATGTTTGTATTTTTAAACACATATTTCTTAACATTCAATAATTTTCCAAGGTGGTATTGATAATAAAACTTCCTAGCATTTGTCAAGTGTGTTATAATTTACAAAGCTTTTTCATCTCCATTATCCTTTCTTTGTTTGTTGCTTTTTTTCTTTTTTTCTTTTTTTATATGGACAGGCACCAGGAATTGAACCTGTGTCTCTGGCATGGCAGGCGAGAACTCTGCCTGCTGAGGCACCACGGTCCACCCTGTTTTTTTTTTTTTTTTATTACAGAAGTTATAGGTTTTCAGAAATGTCATTCAAAAATACGCAATTCTCATATACCCCCTTCACATGTGCAGTTTTGCCCATTACTACCATTTTGAATTAGTGTAGTATCTTTGTTGCATGGCCTTTTTGTTAAGGGCCCAATTAATAAGTTGAATCCTCACCAAAGCTCGGCTCAGAGTGAGTTCATTATGTCCTTGAACCCAGTGGGTTTGCCTTTTCCCCATTCTCTGAATGCATAACTGGGATAGATACATCCTTAATTTAGTATAACTCCCACAGTGGGTCTTTTGCTTTGTGGGGCAAGGACTGTCTTAGTGAAAAAGACCAAACAGAAATCTCTGAGCCTGCCTTCTTGCTTCCTCTGGAGAAGGTAATAAAAAAAAATACATCCCATAGCAGGAAGGGGAGCGGCGGAAATTAGTGCCATCCTTAAGATCCAAAGGATACAGGAATGGTAGTGCCCATCACATGTTCATTTAATTTACCTGTCTTGCCTGAAAAGACATCAGTGTGTTGAATATTCTGCCACAAACTCAACTAGATAGTAGCCCTGATTAGAGCTGCTAAGCCAGATGTATTATCTTTGCAAGAGCAGATTGATATAGTCCCAGGTACATGGTGTATGAACATTGATTTCACAAAAGCATTCTTTTCTTTCTCTATTAAAAAGAAGATCAAAACAATTGGAATTCATATGAAATGGGCACCATGTACATAAATTATGTTGCCCCAGCTATATTAACTCTTCCCTCCCATAATATAGTCTGAAAAGTTCTAGACCCTAAATGTGCCTCTGAATTCATATTAATCCACAACTTTGATGACATCATGTTTATTGGGCTAGCTGAACAAGAGGTGCTAGCACACTGGAGGCCTCAGCAAGGCACAGTGCTCTGGAATGTAGATAATCCTACAAAGATTGAGAGGCCTGCCACATCAATGAGGGGTCCAATGGTCGTGGGCATGCTGGGACATCCCATCCAAAATAAAAGTCATATTATTTCATCATTCTTCTCCCACCACAAAGAACGAAGCACACTGTGTGTTAGACTTCTTCATGTTCTGAAGGTAGCATATTCCACACCCAGAAATACTGCTTCAGCACATATATAGAATACTGCCAGCTTTTAGTGGGACTCTAAGTAGAAAAGTACCCTGCTCAGCACTTTCAGGAAGATGCCTTTAAGGCATCTTGAGGACTCTGACATTAGAGGTATCAGTTGTGAAAAAAAGATGCCTTATAAAGTTTGCAGAAAGCTCCAGTGGGAGAATAACAACACAGATTCTGGAGATTCTAGAGCAAGACTAAGCCACCTGCACTGCAGAATTATAAACATTTTGAAAAACAACTTCTGGAACTTTGATTCCTGCTAGACACAGAGCACCTGACCATGGGACATCAGATGGCCCTACACCCAGGTAAGCTTATCAGATCCATCAAGTGATATGGTCATGCAGGCCAAGTAACAATACATTATAAGATGGAAGTGGTATATCTGAAGTAGACTCACAAGCAGGGCAAGTGTGGAAAAACAAGCTAGTAGCATGGAGTTTAGACTCCAAAGTAATCTACTGCTCATATACCAACACCCTTCCCTCAGCTCACATCCATAGGTGTGTAGACAGAGAGGTCCCTTATGAAGCTGACTGAGGACCAAAAAGTCTGAGCTTGGTCACACATGAGTGGCTCATCCTGTGTGTAGAATCTGAAAATAGAAAGTTGTACTACATCCTTCCTTAAGGCCTTGAAAGAGAAGCATAATGGGAAATATTCCCTATGGGAAGATCTTTTGAAACTATATCTGTTCATTCACTTTGTATGGAAAAAGAAGTAGACTGAGGTCTGAATACATACAAAATGACAGACAGTGGTGAATGGCTTGGGTGCTGGTCAAGAAGCTGGAAGGAGAAAGATTAGATCAGAAACAATGTATTGTGGGGAGAGGCATGTGCATGTATATTGAAGTAAATTCAAAGGGTGAAATTATTTGTATTGTATGTAAACACCCATCACAGAGTTTCTAAGACAGTAGAGATAGCCAACAACAAAGCAGAAAAAATGACTTGGCCAGTGGCTGTCAGCCAGTCTGTTACTGGTTTTGGCATAGTGGACAGATGAGAAAAATGGCCAAAGTAGTAAAGATGGAGGTTGTTCACCATCCAAAAACATGGGCTTCCATTTGCAAAGGGTAACCTAGCAACTGCTGCCACTAACCATCCAATCTATCAGAAATGTAAATCAGTGCTGAGTCCTTGATGTGGTACCACTCCTTGTGAAAATCAATTGGCTACCTGGTGGCAATTGACCACATTTAATCTCTTTATTTTGGAAATGGAAGAGATTCATTCTGACAAAAATAAACATAAATATCAGGTCTGGATATGCTTTTCTACCCAGAGAATCTCAGGCAGCAGCACTATCCAAGGGCTGACAAGAGCATTTGATTTACCAGCATAAGGTCTCACATATATTGGAATCAGACCAAAGGACCCTATAGAGCAATGGTGATAAGGGAGTGTATTCATGATCATGGGATACACCAGTCATGCAATACATCTCAACACCTAGACATTGTTATCATGGCAGAATGTTGGAGTGGCTTGCCAAAGGCATCATTAAAGCATCATCTCAAAACTGATGGTTTACAAGGATGGGGTGCCAACCCCCACAACACAATATATACCTAGAATCAAACATCTGGATATGATGCTCTGTCTCCAGTAGTAAGAATTCATGGGCTTATGAATCAAGGGGTAGAGGTAAGAGTGTTCCAGTTACCATCTGTGCTGGTTTGAAGCCATTATGTATGCCAGAAAAGCCCTTAATACTCATTCAATATTGCTGGGTGGAATCTTTTTCATTATTTTCATGGAGATGTGATCCATTCAATTGTGGGTGGTAACCTATGCTTAGGTGGCTTCCATGGAGATGTGTCTCCATCCACTCAAGGTGGGGGTCACTTGCTGGAACCCTTTAAGAGGGAATCATTTTGGAAAAAACTTAGAACTGACAGGGCCCACATGGCCAGAGACCATTGGAGATGCATAACAAAAATGTCCCTGTGGAAACTGTTGAAGAAGCCTGAAGAGAAAACTAGCAGATGTCACTATGTATCTTTCCAGCTGAGAGGCAAACCCTGAAAGTCATCAGCCTTCTTGAACCAAGGTAACTTTCCATGGATGCCTTAGTTTGGACATTTTTACAACCTTAAAACTGTAAACTTGCAACTTAAATTCCCTTTTTAAAAATGTCATTCTGTTTCTGTATATTGCATTTCAGCAGCTTACAAACTAAAACACTACCGTTTCCAATGACCCACTTCAGAAATTTGTACTTCCCATTGTAACTAAGCAATTAGGATTTAAGGGTTGATTTTGATTACTGAATCATTATATAGATATTTCTTTTTGCTTTCTGATATATTGGAGTAGACAGAGGGAAATACCTGAAATCTCTACATTGTAATCCAGCTGCCTTGATCTCCTGATAATGATGGTATAGCCTTTATCTTCTGCCCTTATGATTGTAAAAACCTTGTGACTAATCACTTGTAATCAGTTGTCCAGTTTTTTAACTTTAAGATCTAGTACTCACTAAAGAGAGACCCTAAAGTTTATTAATGAAGGGTCTTGGGTCAGCCAGAACTAATCCACTTCAAGTCCAAAGTTATCTTTAAGATAACTGAGACTGGATCTAACCAAAATGGGCTTGCCTGACATGCGCAGTATCTTAGAATTTAACCTACAAGTCACCTATATCTCATAATATTCTGCAATTTTCTAACCTGTGGCTAAGCATGTACTCAATCTATGCATCCTCAATAATTAGATTACCTTTAATTATATCATCTGGGGCCACTGTGCTCATTATCCTAAACTCTGCCCATCTTTTTCTCTAATAAAACTATCAGAATTACTGCAGTTTGGGGTGAAAGATTTTGGGCCAACAGGCTGTCTGCTCTCCTACTACGCACCTTATAATAAACTGTTTCTCTCTTTGAAACCCAGATATCTCAGGAGTTGGTTATTGAGTGTGTCAGGCAAAAGAATCCATGGTCTATGTCTGGTAACACCATCCCCAAAACATTGTTCTCTGGGTTTAGCAGTCCTGAGTCACTGAAGGGGAAGTACTTCGGCCAGGGAACATATCTAGAACTCACTGACTATAAAATACAGCTGCTATCTGTTCATTTTGGAACTCTTGTATGGAGGGACCAGCAGGAAAGAAAAAGAGATACCATCTTGGCAATAACTGATTCTCATTAGAGGGCTGCTTTTATAATATGTGGGCAGGGAAAGCTATGTTTTGTCAACCAGGAGATCCATTTGGTCACCTCTGAGTATTCTCTTGCCTAATAATGAAAGTAAATATATGAGTAAAACAATCCTGGCCTGAGAAGGGTACTGAGACTAGGCATTAAGATCCATTAGGCTTGAAGGTCTAAGTCACCATATCAGGTCAGTAACCAAGATGAGTGGAACTGCTGAGATGAGAGGAGGGTAAGGCAGAGTATCTGACCTGAGACCAGGTGAAGCAGCAGGGATGGTAGTTTTACCTTCCTTTCTACATTTTCCACAAGGACAAGAGGTTCCCTGGATTCCTGGAAGAGCTACATGTGTATGAAGAAGTGGATTTGAGCAACACAGGGGGTAGACTGTGGTAGACACTGTGATGAGCAAGTTAAATTCCCCCTCCAGAGACAGAATTTTTGTCCCAGCTAAAAGAATACCTTCAGAAGGCAGGTTTCCTTCACCTTTCTTTCTTCAGCTGCAGAGGGCTAGCCCAAGTCTTACACCTTTGTGAGGCAGCTGACATCGAGAAGCACAAGTTGGGTATGAAGGATTGGGCTTTTCAGGCCAAATCAGTGCAACACGAACAGAGTATTTTAGCTCTAGTTATTCTCGTGGGGGGTGGCTGAAGTTGTCATTGGTCCTGCATAGCTCCCGGATTTCTCCCTCTGACCAAACTTCTTCCCTTTTCTCCTTTTTTCCAGAGATATGCTCCTAAGATCACTCTCCAATAAACATCCTACATGCTAAAATCCAGCTCAGAGTTTGTTTCCCGAGTCTATATATTATCTTATTTACTTCTCACAGTAACTCTGAGGGCTAGGGAAGGAAGGTGTTATTTTCATAAATAATAAGAGGCCCAGAGAGGCTATGTGGGTTTTCATCAGTGACAAAGCCTATGTTTGCACCCTAGACAGTCACCTGTCTCCTTTCATTATACCACCATATGCCTTTTCCTCGAGGAAGGGAGCTAGGCTGCAATGTCATTCTTCTGCTGTGACAATGACATGTCTGGATCTTAAGACTCATTCTGTCAAAGGTGCTCTTGTTGATGTAGTCATAGAGCCATCAAGGCAATTTATAACCACTACAGAGGAATGTTTTAATGATGTTGTTATGATATATTGGCCCTGTAAAGGCTTATTAAAAAGTAGACTATGCTCATAAAATGCAAAGGTTGTCACTTACAATGGAAAACCTGGTGATTTAGAAGTAGCACCCAACTTCTGGATCATCTATTAGACAACTGATAAATCAAAACAAGTGAGGGGTGATATGTTAGGAATTTCACTGCTGAGTCTGATCTCCGCACTGAATGTATCCTACCATTGGGGTTGATTGCTCTGTGACTATCCGGGACCCATAACTGAATGACTTCAATTCTTGAAAAGGACATGTGGAATCATCCTTTCTCAGAACACCCCCAGAGGAAACACTCATACCTCGCCACTGGAGTGGGGCTGCATGGCAAAAGAAACACCACGTAGGGTAATAGGGAAGTGCCTTGAAGCGCTATGCTTGGAAGAGCTGGGTTCTAAGCTGAGCGTAACTCTTCGTGTGCCCCTGCACAGTCTTTCTCTGGGCCTCAGAGTCTTTTATCCAAAACTGGGAAGAGACCAAGATGATCAGCAAGTTCCTCCCAATGCTATGGCTCTGTGATGATGATTCAGAGCTTTTACAGTGTTTCTCTTTGGTCTAAGTTGATTTGCAGCTTGTAGATAGGACCAGTTCTGTTTCCAGAGTCAGAAGCAGTAAAATTGCTACCTGAGCTGACTGCCATAAAGATAAGAGTCTTTTATAACAACAAAAGTCTAGAACTGGGGCTGTCAGTGTCAGGGGTGACCCTACATGTTGGTAATATGGAGGAATGGTTGGTTCATTTTACATCTTTGCTTTACACAGTGAGTTATTTTAGGCATTTCCATACGATATGTGGGTCTTGGTATATCAAATTGGCTAATGGCAATAGTAAAATCTTCTTGAGAATATTCTTATGAGAGATTTATTTTTTTTTGCCTTCATATGAAGGAAGTCATTTATATGAAGGACCTAGGATAGAATTGGTACTGAGTGAATATTAATTCTGTCTCCTTTTCTTTCTAGTTCTTTCTAAACTTTCAAAAGAGTGGTCTGAAACAAAATGAAAACCTCTATTTCCAAGCTCTCTGAAGGAGAATGCAGCAGGAAGCAATCGGAGGGCAGACATGCCTCCCCACAGAGGTGATGTAAGTAAGTGACAATGATGACTCTCTTTAAGGAAGAAATTATTATTGAAATGTAAACAAGAATAGTTTCAAGGTAAATGGAATAGTGGATTGCTCAACAGTGATTTTAGGGCACAAGGAGCTACCATGAGTTTCCAGCCCTATTTCCCTCGTTAACAATTTCGTGAAGCCTATACATCTATTGTCTATCTTTTTCTTGCTTTTACTGAAGGCAGAGATGTCCCCATTTCTATTTTATACATTTATTTTTATTCCTGCAATTGTAAGATCAATTGGTAGAGGGTTATTATATAAGAAGAAAGGACCAAGTATGACTTGATCAGAAATGGTGTCCAGTCTAATATTGGTTTCTCTCCTTCCTTCTGAGAATTGCAACAAATTATAGAGACAAGGCATGGTAAAGGACAACTGTATCATTTGAGTGGGCATGGAGCCACCTGCTCTTCCATCTTTCATCTTTTTGTATGGTGAGCAGTGCTTTTAATCATTTGTTTAGGTTCAAAGAGAGCATCAAATGTTAAGGTATCAAATAGGACCACATGCTGACAGCCTTCAGAAACTTATCTATCGATGCAACAGGTACTACAGCATCCTTAATCTGCTGAGGGTACCAATCTAAGAGTCTGTATTCCAGTAACCACAGATGGAGATACCACTCTTCAAGAGTCCAGTGGTGGACTCTTAAAGAATTCTGCCAGGATAACTCTCTCAGGTAAGATTCTGAGGTTCCTGGATATATACTGGTGACTGCCTGGAGACCCCAGTGCAATTCTTAGTTTCCTGCTAAAATACATACGTTCTTGAGAGGGTTGACACTAGAAAATGTTCTTGGGAACTTTACGCCCTGGTGCAAAGGCAGGATTTGAGAGCAAGTTTTTGAAAGAAGGGAAATGAGAGTTCAATTTATGCCTTGAGGAGTGAAAATCCTCCCCATGTTAGCATTTTCACTTAGGCCAGCAAGGCCTAGAGGAATTTGAGTTATTTCCTTTGTTGCTTGTTCCCAAGGAATTCATCCTTATGTCATCGTTGCCATCTGACACTCATAGGGAGAGGTGGAAAGAGGGTGGACTTCTAGGTCTAGCAAGGTTAAATAATGTTCAAAGGTCACCCAACTAGCACGTGGTGGAGCCAGAATGAAGACACAGGTCTGTACCTGTTTCCTCATCTGTAAAAATAACATCTACTCATTGAGATTTTGTAAAAAATAAAAGATGTAAATACAAAATGGTGCCAGGGCTGAACACAATGCAAATGGTCCCCTCTGAAGGTACCAACTTATTAACCCAGAAGGCTTCTCTCATTGGCACAGAATAGGTGCTCAATAAATCATCACTTTCTTTTCTTTCTTCCCTTTCACCCATCTACTCTCTCTCTCTCCCTCTTACCTCACCTTTCCTTTTATTTCTTTCTTCCTTCTTTCCTTCCTTCTATCCTTCCTTCCTCCCTCTCTCCTTTCCTTTCTTCTAGCCATTTCTTTAATTCCTTTATTTTGACCAGAATTTGAAACATGATAGCATTAAAATATGTAGGAAATCATCTTTTACTGAAGAAATTTTGTATGAATTGAGTATGAGCACACTATTGGCTAAACCATGTGAAGTCCATTTTCTTTTCTGCTGTCTGCACTCTGACAATGTGTTTGACACTCTTTAATTAATTAGTTCCCTTCCAGCCTCTGCATGCTGGGACCCGCTGGCCAACTTTGGCACATCTTCCAAGTCAGTGACCCTTGGGTGCTGGATGTCTGTTCTGTGATTGGTGTAACTGTCAGCACTTTCCTTTCAGGAGCTTTTTGTTCACCTTTTGTTTCTGTTTTCTTCTTCCATGACAGAATCTGGAAGAACCTCATTCTTTTGCAAATGGATTCCAAAGAGCATACTAACTACCAAATTGCTTTTCTGATTATGGCAAGAATAAAAGAGGTTTAATCCCACATTGAAAGCCCAGCTATATAATGTCTGTTGACATTGGAACAGCAAACATTGGCAAAACTATTAAGAGAATAGCAAATTGTGGGTAATATGTTATCTTTGCCTAAGGGCTCCATTAAAGGATATTAAGAGAGGGTATATTTATGAGAATGTATCAGAAGATATCCAGTTTAAGAAAAAATACTATTTAGAGCCGCCATCCTGGCATCTATGTGGCAAACTTTCCTGAATTCTTCTCCTATACCCAAGCTGCCATGTTGGGATAATATGAACGTAGAGAGCAGATCAAGAAAGAAGAAAATAAACTTGAGTCATGAATTCCTCATCCTTTAAAACCAGCTGAGGGCAGGCAACAGTGGCTGAGTGGCAGAGTTCTTACCCGCTATGCCAGAGACCCAGGTTCAAGTCCTTGTGCCTGCCCATTAAAAAAAAAAAAAAGGTAAAACCAGATGAAAATATACCTTTTTTTGTGGTATTTTACACCTCTCAGGCAATAAGTGATTATAATCCCATAGTTCTTTGTACATATCTCTATTTTGGTTTTATAAATGCAAAATCTCTTTTTTTTAGGTATTTGTCAACATGCCAGCCTTTCCCACTATACTACGAATACTTTGAACCACATGTATCTTATTGATAGACCCTCAGCAATTAGTAAAGTCCCAAGTACTTAATAAATGCTGAGTGAACAAATGGGTGAATGAATGGTAATTGAATCCTCAATACATATTCTATTCCATTTAATACGCACCATGGTCACAAAGAAATATTGCACTCTGGTTAACCGCTGCTGAAATCATTCTGCTGAAGCTTAGCTGTCCCCTTTGAGCCTGCAGGGATAAAAGATTTATAGATTCTCCAGGTCTGTAACGTGGTGGTTCTTCTGCAGCACACTCACTGGCATAGATCCCCGACCAAACAGAAATGGAACTTCTAGTGGATGAAAAGATAAATTTATATCTAGAAGAGACCTTCAGGCCTTTACTCTAACCTTTCCATTATGTAGATGAGGAAACTGAAGCTTAGGACAACAGAGTGTCACATTCGATTTTATATAGCTGTATGATCGGAAGTCTGGGAAGAGATCTCATGGGTCCTGACCACCAAAAGAGTGTTTTCTTGATTACACCAAAGTGTCTCAAGTCCTCAGCAGGCTGGAACCCATATTGACCCTAGTATGTGATTAGCCAGCTTCCTCTTAAGCATTCAGTGGAAAGATGATTACTGTATCTAGGACATCATTCTAGTTCAGTTAAATTCTTCAAATATGTTCTGGGCATCTATTCATGTCAGGCTCTGTGCTAGGAGCTTGGAACACACAGGTAGTACGACACCGTGCCAAGCTACTGGGAGAGAATTCGGGTAAGCAAGCACAAAATGTGAACTATGAGCAATACTAGAACATACCAAGTGGAAGAAAGGTGGAATGATAGATTCAAGTGAAGAGAGCTGAAGTATTTAGGGAGGTTGGTCAGTAAAGACTTGACAATCAAAAGAGTTGACACTTTAAGTCGGGCTTTTGAAGTATAAATAAAATTTCACCAATAAAATAGTGAGGAACTGAATACTCAAAAATAAGAAAGTGTGAAAAGGCATGATGTATAGTTTAATAGAGTGAAGTGTAAAAGTGAGAGAAGAACCAGCAGAAAATGTGTCTGGATTGCTACACAGAGGCCAAACCATGAAGAGTCTTGAACACTATTAAGGAACTTAAATTTTACATTTTATTCTGAGGGCAAAGGGAGCAACTGAAGGATTTTAAGAAGGAATGGAGCATGATGAGATTTTAGATGGATCACTTTGGACTCTTCATGGGGTGATTTGAGGATGGGAGGGGAGCCAGTTAGGAGTCAGGACTGTTACTCTTCGTAATAATGTGAGCAACACAGAATGAAGACCTAAGCAGTTGCAAAGAGGATGGAGAACCTCGAAATCGAGGATTTGGTAATTATGTGGGAGGAAAGGGAAATTGGTAGAGAAATTAGTTAAGGAAGGCACCATGGTTATTGGACTGGAAACAGGGCTATTGGGTTGAACCATTCACTGAGTTAAGGCAATCTAGAGGAAGATCAGGCATGCGGATGAGGATGCGTTCCATTTTGGACATGTTCCTCGCAATGTGAGAGAAGATAAGTAAGAAGTTGGAAGTTGAAGAAATAAAATTTGAGCTCAGATTGGTCCAATTAGAAGAAACAAATCCCCCAAGCACTTTAAATCAGCAAGGGAATTAATTAAGCATTTAAAATAATCACTAGAGAGGCTGAAGGAGCAGACTCTAAGAAAGACTCCCAGGAATAGCACCTCAAAAATGGCTGCAGAAATAATGAGCAAGGAGAGCTATGATTGTCATCATAATTAGAGGATCAATCAAGGAATCAGAAAACCACTGCTTTATGCTACTGCATCCACCTCTTGACATATAGGAAGCTCATGACTAGATACTATAACAGTGCTGCAGAGAAACCCAATGATTCCATGATGGTGTTTGCCAGCAGGAATCAAAAGCAGCAATGATATGAACTTGGTCTCACTTTTGTCTTCCAAAGCTTACATATTTTCTTGATTGTGCTGTTGGTTGCACAGCTCTGTGAATATACCATAAAACCATTGAACTGTACATTTTAAATGGGTATATGTCATGGTACATGGATTATATCTCAATAAAGCTTTTAAAATCTATATATTTTCTAATCGGCACAACTTATTTTGTTCCCCAAATCCAAACTGCAACAAAATCTGAAAAAAGTTTGTTTTAATTTTCCAACTTCTGCTATGCATAAAAATATACTAGAAAAAAGATGCAATGAATATTGAGCAAATCAATCTAACTAGTCATTCCAAAGGGAGTGGATAAATGTTTCCAAAAAGTATATCAAGGAAAGAAGAGGAGGTAAATGAAGGGGTAAATGAAAATTTGGTAATGCCAGTACTTCAGGGAAGACAGATAAATAATTGAAAAGAATGATCAGTATATAAAAGAACCAGGAACACATACTGGAAATCAAAAGTAGATATTCAAGAAGGAGGGATGGCAGAGCTGTAACGAATAGACTGGGCAAGTTACTTAACCTCTTTGAATCTTACTTTCTCCATCTTTAGAATGGCAGCGATAACAGTAATACTTGCTGTTCCCACTTAACTGTTTTCCAGGAAGATGAAATGGGATACATGTAAAAAAGAAACCGCAAACTATATACCATTCTATCAGTGTTAGCTGTAATTATTTTTAAAAGAGATTGTGTACACAATATGTCCCATAAGGTTAGAACAAAATGAAATGTCTAACTAAATAAAAAGTCCTACACTAACTGACCATTTTTCTCAGAAGAAACAAAGAACGACTGCTCACAGCTACCCATATGCTATCCACGCTTGTCCTCGAAGCCTGTCATAAAGTATTCTTCTCAGCCAACTTCTTACCGCAAAGAGCTGAGAACTGATTTACAAATATAAACTTACTACTTCCCACATAATGCTCCGTGGTCATGTGAAGGATGCAGGTTCACAGAGCCAGCAGATGCAGGGAGCTTGGTTCCCACGCTCACACTCAACCCCCTCGGTTCCCCATCACATCCCGTCCTGCCATCTCATTTACCAACTCTCAAATATCGACAGTCTGTGTATTTAGGAGTGGAATTCCAATCATCCCACTTCTTAAGACACTCAGATGCATTTGTAACACACCAGCTGTTTCTGAGAACACATTCTTAATATAGGAACAGCAAGACATTCTGGTGTAGCTGTCCCAAGCCATGCCAGGGTGCTATTATGGCAGTAGCAACTTGTGGAAGAGCAAAACTTCAAGCTAAATCTTTAGGAAACATGCCCAGCATCACTATCTGAATGTTTATTTCTCCCTGGGTTTCTTCTCCTTATAGGATGTAGACCTGTGCATTCCTGGGAAAACAAGGTGAGGGACATGGGATCTGGCCACAGGAAGGGGCAGTACAAGGAAAATCATCTGAAGCCCAAGCAACATATCCATGGGGAAGGAAAATCAAAAGTCAGGATTCAAAACTGATTAGGCTGTCTGCTTGTCTGAAGTCCTACAGAGTGGTCATTACATACCTGCCATTTCAAAGAGCCTTGTTACAAAAGCAAATTAAAGTGGATTTTTGGTCTAGAAATATGGATTTTCTTTCCCTGTAGATGGTGAGAATGCACCATTCATCATAAGGATGACATGACATTTGTTGATCTTTCATTAGGAGAAATATGGCATCTAAGAACATGGTCTTTGGAGCCAGGATGTCTTGGATTATGCGATTCCTGGAGCTGCCACTTCATGTAAACGTCAGCAAATTACATGACCTCTAGATTTCTTTCTTTTTTTTTTTTTACTCTTTAAAGGAAATAATACGTGTAAAATACTTAGCACAATGTTTGGCCCACATTAAGCCTATTATTATTAATATTACTCCTACTTGCAATTTTCCTGAAGAATGCTGTGATAGCTTTCAAACTATTTTTTTGTATATAAGCAAAAAAAAAAAAAAAAAAGAAGAGAGGCTCTCCTTAAGATTATTAAAGTTCTAAACTGAATTGAATGAAAGTAAAAACATATCTAACTTAATCTTATTTTGTTCTACCAAATACTTTTTTTCTGTTAGTGTTTACTAATTGGCATGGCCTTCCAGCACTCTTTTTCCAAATTGACCATCTTGTCTGTTCTAGCTTGCTAGCTGCCAGAATGTGACATATCAGAAACAGAACAGCTTTTAAAAAGGGGAATTTAATAAGTTTCAAGTTTACCATTCTAATGCCGTGAAAATGTTCAAATTAAAGCAAGGCTATAAAAATGCCCAAATTAAGGCACCAATAAGAGGTTATCTTCACTCAAGAGAGGCCGATGATGTTCAGGGCTTTTCTCTCAACTGAAAAGTCACACAGCGAACATGGTGACATCTGCTAGCTTTCTCTTCAGGCTTCTTGTTTCATGAAGCTCCCTGGGGGCATTTCCTTCCTCATCTCTAATGGTCTCTGGCAGTGTGGGCTCTGAAGATTTTTCAAAATGTTCCCTCTTAAAGGGCTCAGTAAGCAACCCCACCTTGAATGGGGGGAGACACACCTTCCATGGAAACTATCTAATCAAAAGTTACCACCCACAATTGGGTGGGTCACATCTCCATGGAAACAATCCAAATGCTCCCACCCGGCAATACTGAATGAGGATAAAAGAACTTGGCTTTTCTGGGGTATACAACAGATTCAAACTGGCACACCTGTCGAAAGCACAATAAATATACTCAACAAAAAATAAAGCATTGGTGGTGGAATAGGGTGGGAGGGGAGCAAAGGGCGGTTGCTAAATGGGTCGAGGCCTGGAGAGAATAGGGATGGTATACTGAAGCCTATCAAGGTATGAAGTGCCTGCACTATTTTTAGCCAAAAGAAAAATCAATGACTTCACTGTTTGGCTTTTTTGTGTGTTTTTTTTTGGGGGGGGGTGCATGGTCCAGGAATCGAACCTGGATCTCCTGCATAGAAGACGAGCATTCCACCGCTGAACCACCCAGGCACCGTTGACATCACTGTGTTTTTAAAAATTATTTTACCTATGTTATCCTTGAATTGGGTAAATGCTACACTAGTTAGGTGTTCCAATACACTTCCTTTCTGAATTTGGTCAGATTAAAATATTAAATAGATTGCCCTAACAACAAGGTTTTTAAATTTCACACTGAGACTGAGGCTTGCAAGTTGCTCTTTTGATTAAATAGGTCAGATACCGAGGATTTTAATAAATCTCAAATTCTGGTCACTGACTCTACTCTCCTAAAATTTGAAAACTGAAAAAAGGTGAGCGTATAGATAATGGAATTCCAGTCTCATACAGCATCTTAAATCTCTGGTCAAATATAATTGTCCCAGCTGGCCTTGCTCTTACATTCTCCTAGCTCTGTCCAGAAGTCCATAAGAAGTTGTTGTGCTCCCTAGAAGTAGACTTAGATCCCACAGCCTGGTTGACAGGGTACGATCTGAGGATTGGCCCACCTCCTGGGATCAGCCCAGAAGAGTGCCCTAGGCTCACTCCAACACTCCCCTGAGATTATACATATGCCTGGTAGACTCCACACACAGTTTCTGCTTAGTCCCAGATCCTAGGAGCACTGGCAGAGAAAGAAGGTCTTGAAATTCCACTGATACAGGGAAAAATCTGTATCAATCCCACAAGATACTTTCAGCTATTTGGAAGAAAGGTGATAGACTGCGGCTCCTACTCCTATTTCTGGCACTCTCTATCACATTAAATGGTTTTATTTCATCTTCTTCACAGCACTTATCGGTTTTTAAACTTTTTGTTTATTTACTCTATTTACTTACTTTTGAAATTATTAGTTGCCCCTATTATATTGTAGGCTCCTGAAGACAGGGTCCTGGTCTATAACAGTCACCTTTGCTTCTATGTCCGGCATCTAGAACGATGCCTGGCACATCGTTAGCATGCAATACATCTGCTTTTAAGTGAATGAGTGAATATTTACCCACTAACTGATTTAATTGGAGGGGTTTTATTTTTCTGACCTAGCAGGGCTTTATAGTAGGGTACACCTAAAAATCACATATTTAAAGGAAAATATATTGCTAATACACCCTTAAAAACCTTACCGTAGAAAGTCACAGTATACAAATAACTTACCAAAACTTAAAATGGCCTATGTAAATTTAATGTTCTAGAAGCTAAAAATCAAAAAGGATAAGTAATATTAACTGCTAAAACATATAAACCCCAAAGTCTCACTGGCTTGACACTGTAAGAGTTTACTTCTCACCCAGTCAGAGCATGTGCTGGAGGGGGGGCAGGGCACAGGGAAACCAGGGCTCCATGCTGCCATTCAGACAGGTGAGTCCACTGCCTCTAGGGCCTCATTCCCCTCTGCATACATCCAGTGGAAGGGGACACCGAGCATGTACAGGGTCACGTGGAGGTGCTTTGGGACCAGATCTGGAAGTTGGCCAAAAGGCAATCACATGGCTCCACCTACCTGGCAGGGAAGCTGGAGATGTGTATCCAGGAAGAAAAGGAAATACAGATGGCTGAGGGTACAGGACCATTTTTCTTGCTCACTTTGACATCTAGTCCTTGGTCCTTCTTTTCAAAATGCAGGCTCTTGACTTTTGGCTAGTCCTTCTAAAAAAGCTCCATTTGAAAAAAATTAAGAACTCTGATTGAAATGTTAAAACTTCAAGGGTTTTTGAATTTTTTCTTAGTATCCCAAGTCATGTCTAACATTCTGGGTTCAGTGCCAATTAAAACTTTATTTACCCAATTTATAACTGTGGGCAGCCCCTCAAGCTTAGGGGAGGGACAAAATGGTCTTTCAGGCTTTGAGGGTAACATTGGGTTTTGGAAGACACCATCTCCTAGTGAGTAAGCAAATTCTTATTATTAATCAACCACTTTTGACTCTCCATCCATAAGTGGGATTCCTGCCTGGTGATTTCAGCATGCCTTGCTCACCTCATCCTCGTACATACTGACCTGAACAGCCTCTACTGAGAGCCAATAGCCCCTCTGGCAAACTAGACAGCCAAGCAAAACAAGACAGGGGAAGATGCAGAAGCCAGTTAGTGTCTCAGTATACTGTCCACCCTTAGGAAAGGGAGAGCAACACCGACGTGCCGGTAATAGTGAGTAGAACTGAGCCCCTGTCTTTGAGAACAAGCACAGAGCACCAACAGGAAGGACAAGGGAGCCTTTGGAGCTCTGCGTTCAAGAGCCGGCGCTGGAGGCACGGTTTGTAGAACTGTAGACTAAACCTGGCTCTACGTTCCAGATGTCTGCCACCTCCCTCTGGTTCGGAGTGTGGTTCTGTTGTGGATTTGCTTCCTAAGTGGCTACTAAGCTGAGCAGCAGCACCCAGACCCTTCAACGAAGCCAAATTCCTGCCCCAGAATCATTGCAGAGGTGGCATCCTACAGGCCAGGGGCTAGTGACCATTGCCTCCTCTGTAGCGGTCCTCCTGCACACACCCATGTCACACTTACCTTCAGGACACAACTTAATGCGGATTCTACCATCTCTGAGCCAAGAAAGGCCAAGTTTTAAGTGCAAGAGATCAAGAAAAGAGGCGTGCCTCCGTAGGGAGCTTTCGTTTTTGCTAATAGCAACCCCTCCCTTTATGCCCAGCTGGGTTGTCTAATGGTTCCCTCCCCCTGTAAATTCAGTTGTTTCTCTGCCTTGTAACTGAACCCTCTCTGTCCTGTCCACTGTCTGGGGAGTGACTGCCTGGACATCTGTTATTCAGAGTCTCTTAAACTATAGATAAAGTTAACTCTCCCCCATGCCCCAAAAACTCTAAGAACTGAGTGTTGTGGGCTTATGTGCAAGTAGGTAATGAAAGAGGCTCAGGCTTATCCAGCCCAGCTGCATTTTTTCAGTGCTGCAGTGCAGAAAAATCCTGCAGTTATTGGGGTAGCCAACCTCTGCAGCCCATGACATTCTTTGCTCCTCTAGGAGACAGTAATACATTACAGGTGTTATAACTTTTCCTCAGAATCAGACTGCCTGGGGAACTGTAAATCTAAATCATGGCTGCCCTCAGGAAACCTGTGGGCCTGTAAACACAGTGAAATGAGTGAGATGAAAGCATCTGAGGGAGAAAATGAATTTCAGGCATCCCACTGAAGTCTATTTCATTTTTTACAGTCTGGTCACCCCTCTGTGTCAGGGCAGCACCTGGGAGGGACAGGCTGTTTCCTGCCTGACAACTGATAGGCTCCTCCTGGAAGCCTTGGCTTCAGAGCCTAATCAAGAGACAAGAGCTGCAGTCAATTCTGAGGGTCCCTGGCATAGCTTAGAGTGCCACCTAAACTGCTGCCGACACTGCAACGTGTTTTCTTTTGGGGAGGCTGGGCCTGTCTGAGCGGGTATTTGTAATCAAGACCATTTTTAAATCCCAAGGCAGAGTGGAACGTTCTGGGTGGGATGTGTAAGAGGGAGGACAGGGGAAGAGAAAGGAGGGTAGTGGGGGAAAGAGAGAAAGAGAAGCCACTCCCCAGAGGATGTGGACATGCTGGTGTTTGGAGGTATTAGAGAATCCCAGGCACCCGCCAAGGGATGACAGCTGACCAGAGCAAGAATGCTTGGAGCCAGGAGTTTTTCACCCTAGGTTTGAGCAAGGAGAACGTAAGAGCTAGGGATTCATGAAAAAAAAAAAGATATATTTTTTAAAGTGACAACCTGAATGTCGCAATAGCCAAACCAAATTCTTCAGCTGTAAATGAGGGACAGAGCCAGAAAGATTTCCCCCAGGAGAATAATGTCACTCTGAACAGAGGGAAGTGACTGGACCCATCTTCCCTCTGATTTTCATTAATGTTATTTTTTTTATTGTAAATCCAACCATATTGCCTTTCTGACATGCACTACCAATTGACTAAATGACTAGGATGAGTTTGAAAGCGATGCTGAGTTTCTTCCCTACTGTGCATGGGTAGAACACCAAACACTTACAACAAGGAACCTGAAATCACTTCTCCTTTTCCTATGGAATCCTATACAGGATTCTGAAATAATTTTCAGATTCTTAGCAAATCCTCCAACCCCACGTTTTACACTGCTTTGCCAATGTCTGCAAAACTGTGAGGGCCTGTTTTTAGGAAATCACCTGACTAGGCTGTAGTGTAAATACTATTCTAAAAGCATTGGAAATAGCATCATGATATTTCAACTTCCAGATTGTTTCTGTAGAGGAAGTAGAGTGTAGTAGATATAAGCCTAGATGCTGGAGCCAGACTGTCTTGGATCAAATCACTGCTTTTCCACTCACTGTGTGTGTAATCTTTGGCAACTATCTTAACCTTTTTTGTGCCTGTTTTCTCATCTGTCAAATGGGTATAATGAGGTTTACGTGAGTTAAAACATATGACACATGTAGGGCAATGTCTGGTATATTAAGTGCAATAAATACTATAATTATTATTGTAAGTGAAGTGTCTAAACATCTTAATTTTGCTTCTGAGTGATACTAATAGCCTCTAAATATAAATCACCATTTTTCATTTAAACACATTTTTTTTAGCCTAATAATCATGCTGGAAAACAAACATGCACAGGTCTCAGCTCTGTGCCTTGACATGTAGTATCCATTATGCCTTATAAGTTGAAAATATCCTGCCCCTGAAAATATCTCCATTGTCTGGGTGAAATTTCATTCATTCATTGAGACTCAGCATAATTGAAACTTCTTCCCTGAGGTATTCCCAGACCACCCCAAGCAACTTCAATGACTCCTTCCTTCATCCTCCAATGTCTCTTTGCACCTGCCTAGAATAGAGCTCTTCTCGCGTCAGAAAATGACCTGACTCCCTAGCACCCAGCATGGCAGAGATTCAATCTGAGGCATCGTTAAGTTCCCAGGGCCTGCTATGGATGAGGGAAGAGAAAGGGAAGCGATGGAAGGAAAGAGGCTTATCTCATGGAAGGGAAACCAATGGGCCAATGCATTTGTTAAAGATTCTAAAGAGCTAGGTAGTTCTAAAGAGACGATAACTTGCGTATGTCATATGGATCAAAATGAATAAATTTTTTAAGCTATACTTACTTTTCACACTCATTTTCATGTTCTCTTCTCTCTAATCACAAGGGCAATTATTCCCATTACACAGATGATGCTACTGAGGATTATGCATCAAGTAACTACCCCCAATCACACAGAGCACAGAAGGGTTTTAATATGAGTCTGTCTCAAGATCCCATCTTCTTTTCAGCATAACTCTAATCTAATATTCATTTCACTGTATATGGATCAGAAATTAGAATAGGTTGACTTCTGTATGGGGAAAGTAAAACTTATTTTTGCCTCTTAAATTGTCTGATTGTTCAGATTCCTTTCAAATTCAACTCATTTTATCCAGTTTCTTCCAGTACCTGTAAACTTATAGCTCCTATAGGGAAATATTTCTGACAAGAAGAGAAAGGCTAGATAATCGTCATCAATATCATCATCACATAGCTAATATAATGGAATATTTACTATGCGCAAGACTCTGCTCTGTTTCCCAAGGATTGCTTAACTTACCCCTCAAGTAGTTTTTCAGATGGGCATACCAAACTCATATAGAAGTAATTATAATTTATCTTTGCTTTTTTTCTGGGATCATTTTACATTTACCATATTTCCAAATGCTTCAACATACCATCAAAGCAATAAGAAGTACCTTTTAATTACCATTTCACTTCCTAAACTGGTTACTTGCTGACAGAAACAGTGCTTCACCCATAGTAAAAAAGTTCAGATTTTCAGACATCATAAAATTGTCACCTCCGACACACTGCTTCGTCTGAAAGTTATTTTCTGTTTATTCTACAAGTCAAACTATGGGGAAGGTGAAATAAATGCCTGAAGCTCAGGGATCATTCTCCTTGTCTGCAGGAACGAATATTAATTCCAGGTACATGCTCAAATGTATGAGCAAATACATCATTGAGACAGAGGCTGAGAACACATAGTGTCTGTACAATGTTTTGCTTTCTCTTTTTTCATTTTCTTCCACCCACTCCAGTTTTCTCCTTCCCAATTGCTGATGCCATGAATCAAAAATCTCTCCTATTTCAACAGTAGAAAAGATGTAGGAGAGCTTCCTGTGAAAGCTCTTCCTTAACATTCTTCTGGAGAGAGGGCAAGAAAGAGCGAGCAAGCGAAAGAGAGCGAGCAAGCGAAAGAGAGCGAGCGAGCAAGGAGACTGCAATATTCCAGGAAACTGTCTGCAACTTCAAATCAGACCAGTTCTGAGAACTGCCAGATTTCCATTCAACAAGGATTCTCTTCCTTCCAAACCCAGTTTTCCCATCCACCATTTGAGCCAATTGCCATGAGACTATTGTCTCAGATAACTTACAAAGAACAAAGCTGTTAACTACAAAATGCAAACATCAGGGCAAGGTGTTGGTCTCAGAACCAGTGACTTTCTCTGAAATATTTGGGAAGGAAAGTGCCAGGAGATGCTGGAAGTTTGTGAGAACTGATAGAAATGAAATGCAAATGAGAGTTAGGATGATTGTTGTTCTTTTTTTTAAAATGTGCTTTTGTAAAGAGAAGTTTGCTCTTAAAGACTGACAGATTTTCATGATTTGGTTGAAAGTTTTGTTGTTAGACACATATTCTAATATTTTACCCTTATTTTATGTTATCTCACAGGACCTTCTAGAGCTCAGTGCACTGGAAAGGAGTTCAACACATAAAGGATGGGTGGAAGTAAGAAAGAAGAAGGAACATTCCTTGCCTTCTATTCCAAGGATGGTAGAGGGTACATAAAATAAGCATGTTAAAATCTGTGATAGTTTAAAATTAAACAAAAAATGGTGTTCAAGGTGTGACTTATCTCCAGATATAGAACTTAAACCTGACTCTAACTCAGCACCTAATTTTCCTTCTGCAAACTTCCTATGGAGACCCTTGGCTTCAGCTAAAGATGCCTGAGGGGTGTCCCTGTGGCACACGGTCTGGGAGCTTTGGCTACAAGAACCAGAGAATGAAGACATTCCCCCTACCCCAGCAGCCCTCAGGTAAGGACTGATGGCAGCTGATGAGTAAGTGCCTGCCTGGGGTCCTGGCCTCTCAGGTAGAGTCACTTGTCTACCAAGAAGACTTCCTTATTAGCCAAAGTTCATAGTTGAAGCTCTTCCAAATCATCATAAGTATTTTCTATACCATTTTATACCATTCATTTGAAAATTAAACCTGATGTTTTAAAATTAAAAAAAAAATAAACTTTAGTATTCAAGTCAGCATCACAAAATTTTCTTTGAAATCCCTAATCAGGACAACTTATGGCTGAACACCTCAAGGTGTGTTTAAGATCTTGATGAAAAGCTTACAGGCAGATGTTATGGTTTGTCAGGTCAAAAGTAATATTTTTTGTTTCTTTCTTGTTGAAAAAAACACCTGCCTTTAACATCATTAAAGTCTGCTAGGAAGAGTATGTTTTTCTAACATGTCTCTACCACTGGAGAATTTCAGGTACTAATGGCTTTAAAGTAATTCTTAAACACTTTAGAATAAATGACAGCCTTAAAAAATGGCTGACGGGGTATATACATGTATTCATATTCCCCAAACTTCCTGTCTGGTTTGTCAACATATACACAACCTTAAGAAGAATGCTTTAAAAGGAGAAAATTTGCACTGCTGGAAAAAAGTGAAAATGATGCAAAGAGGCCCCATTTTGCCCTTACATATGCATGTTGGTAGAAGTTAATGGAATGTTTTTTTCATGGCTTGAACTGACAAACCTCCTGAAATTTAAGCTGGGACTAACTCTTAGCCTTTTGATTTCTATCCAAGTCTCATAAATGTGAAGAAATGTGCTAATTAACAGTGCGCTGCAAAATCAGCATGTGTTGGACCTTGCAGAACGCGGATTTTCCCTCTGATAGGCAGTCTCGGTTGCTTGGACACACAGGGGCTGGCTTATACACGCTCAGCAGGGTTTTCAGTGTTCTGTACCACTTGCTGTGCTCTAGTTCATCAAACTCAACTGGCAGATTCAGAGTCCCGGCCCAGAGGTCAGGCAGCTCCAGCTGACACCTCCTAGTTGGAGAAGTGAGGCTTCAGGAATTCAGATCACAGTCCTCCTGGGGGCAAGACCAGAAAATCAGCGGCAAGAGCAGAAAGATAGGGGACACCCTCTGCTCCCACTCAACTTCTAGTGGAAAGGCTTCTGGGATACTTCCTCTATGTGGGTTGTTCTTGGAATGTCAGGAATCCCAGAGCACCGCTGTTCTCTTCCTACCCTATCACCATCACAGTCCCTGCTCTTTAGCATGATGCTTATTTACTTGTCTCTCTCTCTCTCTGAATTCCATGAAGGCAAGTAGTTTGCCCAAGTTATAGACTGTATTAGTTTCCTATGACTACTATAACAAATCACCACAAACTGGTGATAAAACAGCAGAGTGATACTCCCTCTGAAGGCTGCATGGAAGGATGAGTTCCTTGCCTCTTTCAGCTTCTGGAAGCTCCAGGTGTTATTTGGCTTGTGGCAGCACCACACCAATCAGTGCCTCTGAGGTCACATGGCCTCTTCCTCTTCTCTCTGACTCTTCTGTGTGTCTCTTATTGGATTCAGGATCTACCCCTGTAATCTCATCTCAAGATCCTTATCATTTTCATTTGCAAAGACACCTTTTTCAAATAAGGTCACATGCAGCCTTTTGCCGTCAAAGGTAACAGTCACAGGTTCCTGAGATTAGGACATGAACATATGTTTTTGGGGGATCACCATTCAACCCACTACATTGGCCATTTCACATTCGCTGACTTGCTCGGTACCTGGGCTATGTTCAACAATGCATAAACATCTGTTGATAGACAGAAGAAATACTTCCAGCCCCATCTTCAGAGAGGCCTTTTTTTTTTTTAACTATCATCAAGGTTCCCACCACTGGCCTGATGCTCCAGGCTGAAATTCTTCACTGCCATCTCTCCCCATCTACTTCCATTCTACACCATCAGTAAGGCATTCCATGCTCCCTGTTCTAAGCTGCTGATGTTGGGGAATATCTTCGAGTTCAGCCTAGCAGTAGTAGTCCCTAGAATTCTACATTTGACTGATCAGGGAAACTAAGATATACTTTTATCTAAAAAGGGAGGGAACCAATATAAGTTTGCCAACACTCTTGCCAAACATCAAGTTTTTTTTTTTTTAAACACTGCAATATACCGTCATCAGCTCATGAAATAAAGTAATAACAACAAAAAATATAGGAAGGACTTTATCTCAGAGTAAAATGAGTTAGCAATTCTATAGAGACATTTCCAACATGGGTCAGAAAAAAAGTTTATAACCTACCACAGATCTACCAGTTTGGGAACCAAAAGTTTGGTCCAACCACTCTGTTTTACAGATGGAGTAAACAGGCTTCAGAATGGTGAAATAACCATGCTAAGAGCACGTGCTGAATGGTTGACAGAATACAGACATCATGACTATTTAGGGATAATGCATTACAATCCTGGCAATAATAATTTTGGTCAATAATAATGTCTGTGGCACAAGCAACAGCTACAAGCCAGATATTGTGTTGATTTTGCTACACTAGTCTTCACCCCATCAACTCTAATAATGAGAATCACACATAGTAGTATTTATTGAGATCTTATGTGTATTAGGCACAGTGCTAAGTGGTTCACACGCAGTATGCCTTTCAGTCCTCACAACAGTCCTATGAGGTAAAAGCTACTATTATACCCATTTACAGATAAATCAATAACAGCTTAGAGAGTGTATGACAACACCGAAAGTGACAGAAATGCTGGGTGTAGAACTAAGCCCTTTAAACCCCAAACTCTTTGTTTTGACCATCACTCTCAATTATCTTCTTTTCTTCCTATGTTTTTAAGAACTTTCTCTCTGTGTGCTCTTTCCTCTCAGTATTAAGTATTCTAAGCACTTTCCTTTGCCACTACTACTAGTACAAGACATTTTCTATGATGGAATTCTGCCTACAGTAGAAATTTCAGGTCAGGAAAGAAATGCGTTTTGACGAGGAGTTGGAAGTTGTGGTTTCCAGGTGCTGAAGCCCTAGATGGGGCAGCAGGGGAGCATTCTACAGATGTCTCCACATCAGCCTCCTCTGAAACTTGTAGTAGCCCGTGTCCACCAGCGTCACCCCTGAACACTTCCTTTTGTCTCTCCTCTTCAGCCACCTGGTCTCTTCTCCTCTTTTACTCTGCACTATGAAGAACTGAATCCAAAAACTGCTGGGCATATATTAAAAATCTTCTCTATGCCACGTAATTTTATGTACCCAGATTCATTTATCTTTATACTAGCCCTGCACACTGGTTTTACAATAAACCCATTTTACAGATATTAAGTACAATAAGAAGTGTTCATAATGTGTACCATCATGAGCTAGAACCCCATCAAGGGGCAGTAAGGCTCAGCATTAAGGGTGTGAGTACTGGAGCCCCAGTGCTTGAATTTGAATCTTGCCTTTGTTATTACCTGTATAGTTCCTGAGCAAGTAACTCAACTAACAAGCGCCTTGGTCTCATCATCTGTACATTGGAGACAATGATGATAATAATAGTATTTTGTGAAAGAGGCTGTTGCAACGATGAAATGAAATAATTAAAGACTTAGAACAGAAAGTGACATCATAAATTTTCAATAAATATGAGTTGGTATCATCATATGGATTGTTCTGTTTGATCCTTAAAGCAACTCTATAACCATTATTATTGACATTTTACAGATGAGAAAATTCAGGTTTAGTGGTTTATCCAAAGCCACATAATTAGTAGGCAGGGGAACAGGAATTCTCATTATTCCCACCAAATCACCTGAATCCTACTCCACTTTAATTTTCCCTGTAGCACACGTGCCTCCAACAATTGCCAGATCCCTTCCTTTGGGTGACAGTTGAGTACATTTATTATTGTTGTGTTACCTCAAAAAGGAGCTTAAGAGTATAAATGAAATGTGCTGAGGATAATTAATGCATTAACTAAAGTTAATATGATCACATTTCTGAATAACTATTTAAAATGGACTGCAAGATTACATTTCTACCCCAGAATTCTTTTTTTCCTTGTAGAAGTTTGTTTTTTAATGATACTGGCACTTTCTTTTCTTAAACCAGGGCTAGATAAGGAATGTTGCACAAGACAACTAAGAAAATAGAATTTCATGCTAATAGCCATAAAATGGCAAAGATATTAAAAGTGGAAATCAAATAGAAATTAAAGCAATAACTAAATTCAATGGTTCTAATTCAAATTCCTAAGATTGCCCTACAGAGGGTTCCAACTACCATTTTCCTGACTTCTTATTGCAGGCAAAGAACAGTGCTGTGAGGGCACATTTTTATATTTTCCTATGAGGACCCTTTTGCATTTTCTTCCAGGATGCTTACAATAACCTGTTGGGCCCCATAGATCCTCCACTCCCATTATTGGTTCAAAGGAAGATGCTATAACTTTGCACAGTGTTCAAAACTAAGAAAAGTTCTTGAACTCTGAATCCAGCTACCCCTGAGACTCTGTGGCAAGCTGTAAAATGTAGCCATGGAAATCACTACAGAAATGACACACAGGCATGTTCAACGAGAGAGGAAGGTGAGCATCAGGGAGTGCGTATCTTTTTACACAACTGCATGTTAAGAAAGAAGGGACTCTGCAGGCTCTAATGTAAACCTCTCAAGAATGGAGCAGTGTCCTATGCATTTCTCTGCTCCCCAAGGTTAGCAGAATGCCTCAGCATGGAGAAGGGACACACAAATCCTAGAAGCTGAAAGGGCAACACGTATTGTCAGATGGTGGTACAGGATTTTTAATGCAACTCTTCCATTTGCTAGTGATTGTGTCCTTAGTAAATTATTCACCCTTTTTGAGTTTCAGTTGCCTTCTTTGTAAAATAGATAATGATCGTGTTACCCATCTCATGGAAGGATGTTGATGAACAAATGAACTGTGATACAAAAATTCCTTTGCACATTGTACCTTGCCTTATAAGAAGCTTGATTATTTTTGTTATTAGTCCTGAAATGGGCTCCAATGTGAAAATTAGATTAATTCCATAAGTATCCATGGCAGAATCCCTGAATGCAAAATAAATATCAGCATTTCACACTTATCTTAATTGCTGTGGCAAATTTATATTTCTGAACTTTTATAAAAAATATCAGAAAGAACTTGGTAAATAATTAGGAAGTAACATTTTATGGTAGGTTGCTTAGATTGACATTTTTGTATAAAAAAACAATATTCCTTTTTTTCTTTCTTTTTTTGTTTTTTTCTTTGTTTTTTTCTTTGTTTTTTGTTGTTTTCTTTTTTATTTATTTATTTTTGTTTTTGTTTTTGTTTTATTTTCCCTTTTGTTTTATAGATACAGTAATCCTTGCTTATTGTAGAGAATTTAGACAATAAAGATAAGCAAGAAACGAAAATAAAAATCACCGGTAATACCATTACCCAGAGACAACCTCATTAACAGTTTTAGCTACAGCTTGCTATTTTTCTCTACATATATATTTATTTGAACATTATATGTAATAAAAATAAATCATGGAGTATACACTATTTTGCTCACATAATATGTTGAGTACATCTTCCCATGCTAATATATGCAAATTTGTAAAATTATGCTTAACAGAGGTGTATTTTTCTCTTAGGTGAATGTGCATTAATTTATCAATGACTTCTTTTGGACATTTATTTCCAATGGCTTTCTTTTTTTTTTTTTTTTTTTTTTATTAATTAAAAAAAGAATTAACAAAACAACTAGAAATCATTTCAATGTACATGTACAATCAGTAATTCTTAATAACATCACATAGTTGCATATTCATCATTTCTTAGTACATTTGCATCGATTTAGAAAAAGAAATAAAAAGACAACAGAATAAAAATTAAAACAATAATAGAAAGAAAAAAAAACAAAAAAAACAAAAACAAAAAACCTATACCTCACATGCAGCTTCATTCAGTGTTTTAACATAATTGCATTACAATTGGGTAGTATTGTGCTGTCCATTTCTGAGTTTTTATATCCAGTCCCGTTGTACAGTCTGTATCCCTTCATCTCCAATTATCCCTTCTCTCTTTTTTTTTTTTAATTAACAGAAAAAAAGAAATTAACCCAACATTTAGAGATCATACCATTCTACACATGCAATCATTAATTCTTAACATCATCACATAGATGCATGATCATCATTTGTTAGTACATTTGCATTGGTTTAGAAGAACTAGCAACATAACCGAAAAAGATATAGAATGTTAATATAGAGAAAAAAATAAAAGTAATAATAGTAAAATCAAAACAAAACAACACAAAACAAAACAAAAACCTATAGCTCAGATGCAGCTTCATTCAGTGTTTTAACATGATTACTTTACAATTAGGTATTATTGTGCTGTCCATTTTTGAGTTTTTGTATCTAGTCCTGTTGCACAGTCTGTATCCCTTCAGCTTCAATTACCCATTGTCTTACCCTGTTTCTAACTCCTGCTGAACTCTGTTACCAATGACATATTTCAAGTTTATTCTCGAATGTCCGTTCACATCAGTGGGACCATACAGTATTTGTCCTTTAGTTTTTGGCTGGATTCACTCAGCATAATATTCTCTAGGTCCATCCATGTTATTACATGGTTCATAAGTTTATCTTGTCTTAAAGCTGCATAATATTCCATCGTATGTATATACCACAGTTTGTTTAGCCACTCTTCTGTTGATGGAGATTTTGGCTGTTTCCATCTCTTTGCAATTGTAAATAACGCTGCTATAAACATTGGTGTGCAAATGTCCGTTTGTGTCTTTGCCCTTAAGTCCTTTGAGTAGATACCTAGCAATGGTATTGCTGGGTCGTATGGCAATTCTATATTCAGCTTTTTGAGGAACCGCCAAACTGCCTTCCACAGTGGTTGCACCCTTTGACATTCCCACCAACAGTGGATAAGTGTGCCTCTTTCTCCGCATCCTCTCCAGCACTTGTCATTTTCTGTTTTGTTGATAATGGCCATTCTGGTGGGTGTGAGATGATATCTCATTGTGGTTTTGATTTGCATTTCTCTAATGGCCAGGGACATTGAGCATCTCTTCATGTGCCTCTTGGCCATCCGTATTTCCTCTTCTGAGAGGTGTCTGTTCAAGTCTTTTTCCCATTTTGTAATTGGGTTGGCTGTCTTTTTGTTGTTGAGATGAACGATCTCTTTATAAATTCTGGATACTAGACCTTTATCTGATATATCATTTCCAAATATTGTCTCCCATTGTGAAGGCTGTCTTTCTACTTTCTTGATGAAGTTCTTTGATGCACAAAAGTGTTTAATTTTGAGGAGTTCCCATTTATTTATTTCCTTCTTCAGTGCTCTTGCTTTAGGTTTAAGGTCCATAAAACCGCCTCCAGTTGTAAGATCCATAAGATATCTCCCAACATTTTCCTCTAACTGTTTTATGGTCTTAGACCTAATGTTTAGATCTTTGATCCATTTTGAGTTAACTTTTGTATAGGGTGTGAGAGATGGGTCTTCTTTCATTCTTTTGCATATGGATATCCAGTTCTCTAGGCACCATTTATTGAAGAGACTGTTCTGTCCCAGGTGAGTTGGCTTGACTGCCTTATCAAAGATCAAATGTCCATAGATGAGAGGGTCTATATCTGAGCACTCTATTCGATTCCATTGGTCGATATATCTATCTTTATGCCAATACCATGCTGTTTTGACCACTGTGGCTTCATAATATGCCTTAAAGTCAGGCAGCGCGAGACCTCCAGCTTCGTTTTTTTTCCTCAAGATGTTTTTAGCAATTCGGGGCACCCTGCCCTTCCAGATAAATTTGCTTATTGGTTTTTCTATTTCTGAAAAATACGTTGTTGGGATTTTGATTGGTATTGCATTGAATCTGTAAATCAATTTAGGTAGGATTGACATCTTAACTATATTTAGTCTTCCAATCCATGAACACGGTATGCCCTTCCATCTATTTAGGTCTTCTGTGATTTCTTTTAGCAGTTTTTTGTAGTTTTCTTTATATAGGTTTTTTGTCTCTTTAGTTAAATTTATTCCTAGGTATTTTATTCTTTTAGTTGCAGTTGTGAATGGGATTCGTTTCTTGATTTCCCCCTCAGCTTGTTCCTTACTAGTGTATAGAAATGCTACAGATTTTTGAATGTTGATCTTGTAACCTGCTACTTTGCTGTACTCATTTATTAGCTCTAGTAGTTTTGTTGTGGATTTTTCCGGGTTTTCGATGTATAGTATCATATCGTCTGCAAACAGTGATAGTTTTACTTCTTCCTTTCCAATTTTGATGCCTTGTATTTCTTTTTCTTGTCTAATTGCTCTGGCTAGAACCTCCAACACAATGTTGAATAATAGTGGTGATAGTGGACATCCTTGTCTTGTTCCTGATCTTAGGGGGAAAGTTTTCAATTTTTCCCCATTGAGGATGATATTAGCTGTGGGTTTTTCATATATTCCCTCTATCATTTTAAGGAAGTTCCCTTGTATTCCTATCTTTTGAAGTGTTTTCAACAGGAAAGGATGTTGAATCTTGTCGAATGCCTTCTCTGCATCAATTGAGATGATCATGTGATTTTTCTGCTTTGATTTGTTGATATGGTGTATTACATTAATTGATTTTCTTATGTTGAACCATCCTTGCATACCTGGGATGAATCCTACTTGGTCATGATGTATAATTCTTTTAATGTGTTGTTGGATACGATTTGCTAGAATTTTATTGAGGATTTTTGCATCTGTATTCATTAGAGAGATTGGTCTGTAGTTTTCTTTTTTTGTAATATCTTTGCCTGGTTTTGGTATGAGGGTGATGTTGGCTTCATAGAATGAATTAGGTAGTTTTCCCTCCACTTCGATTTTTTTGAAGAGTTTGAAGAGAATTGGTACTAATTCTTTCTGGAACGTTTGGTAGAATTCACATGTGAAGCCATCTGGTCCTGGACTTTTCTTTTTAGGAAGCTTTTGAATGACTAATTCAATTTCTTTACTTGTGATTGGTTTGTTGAGGTCATCTATGTCTTCTTGAGTCAAAGTTGGTTGTTCATGTCTTTCCAGGAACCCGTCCATTTCCTCTAAATTGTTGTATTTATTAGCGTAAAGTTGTTCATAGTATCCTGTTATTACCTCCTTTATTTCTGTGAGGTCAGTAGTTATGTCTCCTCTTCCATTTCTGATCTTATTTATTTGCATCCTCTCTCTTCTTCTTTTTGTCAATCTTGCTAAGGGCCCATCAATCTTATTGATTTTCTCATAGAACCAACTTCTGGCCTTATTGATTTTCTCTATTGTTTTCATGTTTTCAATTTCATTTATTTGTGCTCTAATCTTTGTTATTTCTTTCCTTTTGCTTGCTTTGGGGTTAGCTTGCTGTTCTTTCTCCAGTTCTTCCAAATGGATAGTTAATTCCTGAATTTTTGCCTTTTCTTCTTTTCTGATATAGGCATTTAGAGCAATAAATTTCCCTCTTAGCACTGCCTTTGCTGCGTCCCATAAGTTTTGATATGTTGTGTTTTCATTTTCATTCGCCTCGAGGTATTTACTAATTTCTCTTGCAATTTCTTCTTTGACCCAGTCGTTGTTTAGGAGTGTGTTGTTGAGCCTCCACGTATTTGTGAATTTTCTGGCACTCTGCCTATTATTGATTTCCAACATCATTCCTTTATGGTCCGAGAAAGTGTTGTGTAAGATTTCAATCTTTTTAAATTTGTTAAGACTTGCTTTGTGACCCAGCATATGGTCTATCTTTGAGAATGATCCATGAGCACTTGAGAAAAAGGTGTATCCTGCTGTTGTGGGATGTAATGTCCTATAAATGTCTATTAAGTCTAGTTCATTTATAGTAATATTCAGATTCTCTATTTCTTTGTTGATCCTCTGTGTAGATGTTCTGTCCCTTGATGAGAGTGGTGAGTTGAAGTCTCCAACTATTATGGTATATGAGTCTATTTCCCTTTTCAGTGTTTGCAGTATATTCCTCACGTATTTTGGGGCATTCTGATTCGGTGCGTAAATATTTATGATTGTTATGTCTTCTTGTTTAATTGTTCCTTTTATTAGTATATAGTGTCCTTCTTTGTCTCTTTTAACTGTTTTACATTTGAAGTCTAATTTGTTGGAAATTAGTATAGCCACTCCTGCTCTTTTCTGGTTGTTATTTGCATGAAATATCTTTTCCCAACCTTTCACTTTCAACCTATGTTTATCTTTGGGTCTAAGATGTGTTTCCTGTAGACAGCATATAGAAGGATCCTGTTTTTTAATCCATTCTGCCAATCTATGTCTTTTGATTGGGGAATTCAGTCCATTGACATTTAGTGTTATTACTGTTTGGATAATATTTTCCTCTAACATTTTGCCTTTTGTATTATATATATCATATCTGATTTTCCTTCTTTCTACACTCTTTTCCATATCTCTCTCTTCTGTCTTTTTGTATCTGACTCTAGTGCTCCCTTTAGTATTTCTTGCAGAGCTGGTCTCTTGGTCACAAATTCTTTCAGTGACTTTTTGTCTGAGAATGTTTTAATTTCTCCCTCATTTTTGAAGGATAATTTTGCTGGATATAGGAGTCTTGGTTGGCAGTTTTTCTCTTTTAGTATTTTAAATATATCATCCCACTGTCTTCTAGCTTCCATGGTTTCTGCTGAGAAATCTACACAAAGTCTTATTGGGTTTCCCTTGTATGTAATGGATTGTTTTTCTCTTGCTGCTTTCAAGATCTTCTCTTTCTCTTTGACCTCTGACATTCTAACTAGTAAGTGTCTTGGAGAACGCCTATTTGGGTCTAATCTCTTTGGGGTGCGCTGCACTTCTTGGATCTGTAATTTTAGGTCTTTCATAAGAGTTGGGAAATTTTCAGTGAAAATTTCTTCCATTAGTTTTTCTCCTCCTTTTCCCTTCTCTTCTCCTTCTGGGACACCCACAACACGTATATTTGTGCGGTTCATATTGTCCTTGAGTTCCCTGATACCCTGTTCAAATTTTTCCATTCTTTTCCCTATAGTTTCTGTTTCTTTTTGGGATTCAGATGTTCCATCCTCCAAATCACTAATTCTATCTTCTGTCTCTTTAAATCTATCATTGTAGCTATCCATTATTTTTTCTATGTTTGCTACTTTATCCTTCACTTCCATAAGTTCTGCGATTTGTTTTTTCAGTTTTTCTATTTCTTCTTTATGTTCAGCCCATGTCCTCTTCATGTCCTCCCTCAATTTATCGATTTCATTTTTGAAGAGGTTTTCCATTTCTGTTCGTATATTCAGGATTAGTTGTCTCAGCTCTTGTGTCTCATTTGAGCTATTGGTTTGTTCCTTTGACTGGGCCATATTCTCAATCTTTTGAGCGTGGACAGTTATCTTCTGCTGCTGGCGTCTGGGCATTTATTCAGATTTCTCTTGGTGTTGGACCCAGCAAGGTTGTAATATTTTTCTGTGAAATCTCTGGGTTCTGTTTTTCTTATCCTGCCCAGTAGGTGGCGCTCGTGGCACACGTTTGTCTGCGGGTCCCACCAGTAAAAGGTGCTGTGGGACCTTAAACTTTGGAAAACTCTCGCCGTCCGGGGGGTTCGCTAGCCGAAACGGCTTGAGCCGGCCCGGGGTCTGAACGCAGGGAGGGTTGCTGGTCGCCGCAGCCAGGGAAAGAGCCCGTCCGAATTTCCTAGTCGGCCCTGGGCAACAAGCGTGGCGGGAGGGCGCCAGCGGCAGCGGCCCGCCCGAGAGAGTGCACGTTCCCCGGGAGTCACGGGTTTGGAAGGGGCCTCCCCCACCCGTCACCGTTCTCCGCGGCCTGGGGGTTTCTGATCCAATTCTCTCAGTTGGTCCGGGGGCTGCGCGTGGGGTGGGCGCCAGCCGTCTTTGTTTCAGGGGACCGCCTCTCCAATTCTCCCAGCCGGCCCGGGAAGGGGGAAGGGAGTAACTCCGGCCGCTTGCCACCCCGCCCGGTAAGGCCCGCGCGCCTCGGCGATCTCACCCGAGCTGCTTCTCTCAGCCAGCCAGCCGTTCCAGGATGGGGTACGCTGTCTTTTTTATCTCTGTTGTGGCTTTGGGCGCTTTCTGTATCGTTTCTACTCCCCTAGTAGGTGTCCTGGAGAAGAAACTAAGATCCGCGCGTCTTACTAAGCCGCCATCTTCCAGGAAGTCCCCTCCAATGGCTTTCTTAACACAAAAATGATCATAGTTCATACAAATATTTCCATAGTTTTATAGTTTACCCTTAGGATAAATCCCTCAATGTGAAACTATTAGACAATACATTTTTATACAGATTTTATGTACAGATTTTAAAGAATATATAGGTTTTTAAGTATATGAAGACATACTGCAAAATTAAACCACTAAGGAGAATATTAATTTACATTCCCACTGGACTTGCACAACGTTGTTAGTTTCCATATATTCTCTTATACACTGGATACATTTAAAAAAATGGATAAAGGGCAGGCCACGTTGGCTCAGCAGGCAAGAATGCTCACCTGCCATACCAGAGAACCCGGGTTCGATTCCTGGTGCCTGCCCACGTAAAAAAAAAAAAAAAATGGATAAAAAGCCTTTGTCAATCTTATAGGTAAAGATTGTGATCTCAAACTGCTGTTTTAAATAGCATTCCTTCGATTACTAAAGACATTGAATGATTTTCTTGTATTTGTCAGACATTTAAATTTCTTCTTTGAAAACTTACCTGTTCATTTTCTTAATATTTTTCTATTTTAGGTTCATTATTTTAATTGACTTATAGAAGTGACATAGTCAGGCTTCAAATGGCTCCACATGATCCCTGCCTCCCAGCATTTGAGCACTTGCATAGCCCCTGCCTTTGAATATTGGCTGGATTTAGGAATTTACTTCTAATGAACATAATAAATAAAAGTCATGGGATGTCACTTCTGAGATTAGGTTATAAAAAAGCTGCATGACTTCTATCTTGTTTTCTGTCTCTTATTTTCTCTCTTTTTTGCCCTTTCAGGGCCCTCAAGCAGGGAGAAGCAAGCTGCCATGCTGCAAGTACCTCTATGGAGAGAACTATGTGTCAAGGAACCGGTGTCTCCAGCCAGCAGCCAGCAAGGACCTGAGTCTTGCCAACAGCATGTGAGTGGATGTGTGGACGTGGATATTCTGGAATCTGTCAACAGTCACGTGCATGAGTTTTAGAGGCAGGTCCTTCCCGGGGCAAACTATCAAAAAGCTGCAGCCTGGCCTGGCCCCTTGATAAAAAGCCTCCTGAGAAACCTGGACTCACAGGCATCCAGCTAAACTGTCAGATTTCTGACCCACAGAAACTATGGCATAATTACTATTTCTTGCTTTGAGACACTTAGCATTAGGATAAGTTGTTTCACAACAATAGATAACCAATACAGGGAGCTTTACAGCAATATGACATTCTGCAGTTTTAGAGATTCTCTAAAAATTCTCTAAAACATATAAATGGCATATTTCTTAATGTACATAGGACCTGTCAGGAAAATAAAGGGATCCTTAGAGGCCAGAAATGACACAAAGTGAAAATTTTATAACAGATAAGCAAGTACTGGAGTCTGTTTTGCTTTGGAGATATCTGTGTCCCTGGTGGCTGGGTTCCTGGGTTTAATGGACTGATCAGACAAGATGCAAAGCTTTAAGCCCTGGCAGTAGAGGAGGTCTGACTGAAGCCTCTCCCACTCCCTATCATAAGTCACCAAAAGTATGACATGCACAATGGGTCACTTAGAAAAAAATCTACCATGCAGCAGAGAGTAGTGATACATCTCTGGTATATGACTCTGAGAGGGGAAGGAAAGGGGGGAGAAAGGTTCCTATTAAAATACTAACCACAAACCCACAAAACACAGAGATTTGGGGCCTGCATTCATACTGTGTGACAAAGAAAATCCTAAGCTAAAAGTTAGTTTAGAGGGCCATTCCCTCCTAGAAACTTGCACCCACATAGGCCCATTCTCCCCAGCCACTGAGCGCCCACATTCACAGATACCAGCACAGCGCACCTAACCTGTGCCTGTACTTGAGCTGCAAAGCATTACCACGCTGTCGTGTGCTGCCATGCACCCGGCATCCTACTACACATGCATCCCACAAACACAAGGCTTTAGACCACTGAAGGAAATAAATTTCCAAAGTAAATCAATCAAGATATTTACATGCAACAAAAACAACAGATCACTAAGCTTATCACAATGCAGACAGATATAGCCCAGCCAAATGACCAAATTAAAACACCAGAGGTGACACAGACATTGAAACTAATACAGATGTTCATAACTTTACTGAATAAAATAAGTAGGATGGCTAATGACATAAAGAAAATCAAGAAGATAATAGAAGAGCATAAAGAGGAATTTGAAAGAATAAACAGAAAAATAGCAGATGTCACAGAGATGAAATATTTTGTAGACCAAGTAAAAAACATACTAGAGACACACAACAGCAGATTTGAAGAGGTAGAAGAAAGAATAAGCAAACTAGAGACAGGACAACTGATTTTGAACACTATAAACAGCAAATGGCAAAAAAGATGGAAAAATTTGAATTGGCTCTCAGGGAAATGATGGACAAAACAAAGTACACAAATATAAGAATCACTGGTGTCCCAGAAGGAGAAGAGAGGAATAAAGGGCTGGGAAGAGTAGTTGAGGCTATAATAGGGGAAAACTTCCCAACCCTCATAAAAGACGTAAATATACAGGTCAAAGAATCTCAACAAATGCCAAACAGAATAAATCCAAATAGGCCTTCCCCAAGATACATACTAATCAGTCTGTCACATGCTGAAGAGAAACAGAAAATTCTGAAAGGAGCAAGAGAAAAACAATTTAGTACATACAAGGCAAACCACATAAGACTGAGTTCAGACTACTCAATTGACACCATGGAGGTGAGAAGGCAGTGGTACAATATATTTAAGATCCTGAAAGAGAAAGACTTCCAGCCAAGAATTCTGTACCCAGCCAAACTGTCCTTCAAAACTGAGGGAGAGATTAAAATTTTCACAGCAAGCAAATCCTGAAAGAATTTTTCAACAAGAGACCAGCCATACAAGAAATCTAAAGGGAGTTCTGTCAGTTGAAAAAAATAAAAAGACAGGAGAAGGCAGTCTGGAGGAAAGTACAGAATTGAAGAGTACCAGTAAGGGTAACTAAAGGATAAAAACAGAAAGAGGGAAAAGAATATATAGATCTGACAAAACAAAAAAGATAAGATGGTGGATTCAAGAAATGCCTTTTCAGTAATAACTTTAAATGTTAACAGACTAAACTTACCAATCAAAAGATGCAGATTGGCAGAATGGATTAAGAAATATAATCCACCTGTATCCTGTTTATAAGAAACTCATCTTAGACACAAGGATACAAATAGATTGAAAGTGAAAAGATGGAAAAAGATTTCCCACGCAAGTTGTAACCAAAAGAAAGCAAGAGTAGCTATACTAATATCAAACAAAATAGACATTAAATGTAAAGAGATCATAAGAGACAAAGAAGTACATTCCATATTAATTAAAGGGACAATTCACCAAGAAGAAATAACAATCATAAATGTTTATCCTCCCAATCGAGCCCAAAGTACACAAGACAGACAATGGCAAAACTGAAGGGTGCAAAAGATATTTCAACAATTATAGTAGAGACTTCAATACACCACTCTCCTGCACAGATAGAACAATCGGACAGAAGATCAACAAAGAAACAGAGAAGTTAAATAACTTGATAAATGAATTAGACCTAAAAGATATATATGGGTCATTGTACTCCCAAACTCCAAGATATACAACCAGTGGGTCAAAGAGGAAATTGCTAGAGAAATCAGTAGCTATCTGGAGATGAATGAAAATTAGAATACAACATATCAGAATTTATGGGATGAAGCAAAGGCTGTGCTGAGAAGGAAATTTATTACCTTAAATGCCTATATTAAAAAGCAAGAAAGAGGGCAGGTGACGGTGGCTCAGCAGGCAAAGTTCTTGCCTGCCATCCTGGAGACCCAGGTGCATTTCCCCGTGCCTGCCCATGTAAAAACAAACAAACAAATGAAAAACAAGAAAGAGCCAAATTTGAGGATTAGCTGTTCACCTGGTCGAACTTGAGAAAGAACAACAAATTAATCCCAAAGCAAAGAGAAGAAGAGATGATCTATGCATATGATCGAAAGTTGAGCTGCTACAAAAAGGAACGAAGACATGAGGGATACAACATGAGGGATGAACATGTGGGACAACTGGTGAGGCAAAATAGGCCAGAAACAAAAGAATAATTATGGTATGTTTTCTCCTTTAGAAAATGTTTATAAGAAAACAGGGACTAGATTGTAGCAGACACATTTAGTTTGGAGTGGTAATTATTACTTCTGGATTATATATATATATACATATATATATATATAGTCTATTTATATAAAATCACCTGGTATTTAGAGATCAGAACTAAGCCAACCAGGTCAGGGTTAAAGTAACTAATTCCAAACACAGGGTTAAGGAAGACAGTGTCTATATTTTAGAACCACACATACTGTTTGAGACCAAAGGAAGAAAAGTTTACATGGTCTGGAACCTAAATTTTCTAAAGCACATAATCAAACTCAACGTATCTGTATAGCTCATTTGAACAATTAAAACACAAGGAGCCCAGAATAAGAAATGAGTCCTTTAATCCTGTATAGCTTAATGTAATGCCTGGATACATCCTAGAGTATACTAAGCAGATAATCAAAAAATATAGAGGGATGGGAGAAAAAGTAACTATTAAAGTTTACCATCAGGGAATTCCCTGTACAGTGTCAAACTTTAGGGATACCCAAATCAATAGGCCAAGCCCTTGCTTTGAGGCTTACTCTTGTGAAGCTTATGTAGGTAGTGGAGAAACTTAGCCTGCCTATAGGTGTGCCCAAAAGTCACTTCTGGAGGACCTCTTTTGTTGCTCAGATGTGGCCTAACTCTCTGTAAGCCTAACTCTGCAAGTGAAATTATTGCCCTCCCCCCTACATGGGACATGACATCCAGGGGTAAAAGTCTCCCTAAAAGTGATGAATCCAGCCCTGCATCATGGGATCAATTCCATCCTGACCAAAAGGGGGGAAAGAAGTTTAACTAACAAAGTATTAGTGGCAGAGAGAGTTCACATGGATTTCAGAGGCTACTCTGGAGGTTGTTCTTACACAAACTTCAGTTAGACCTTGCTACCTATCATAACTTGCCAACCCCCAACTAGGACAATTCCAGCCAATCCTAAAGAACACCTAGGGCAATTTATAAGATTCCACAGGGGTTCCATGCACTAGTGTAACTTTCCAGAAACCTACAACCTCCAGAAGGGTCCCTGGTCCAGATAAGTCCAGAAACCTAGAGGGCCCAGCTTCTCCAGAATATCAGATAGTTCCATCTCCCTACCCTATATTAGTGACAGACACTTTCAATATGGAAAACTTGGAATGGCCATAGCCCAAACACCCCTAAAGAGAGGGATAGAAAGATCAAAGGTGATGGTGGACTTACACAGAGAAGACAGGATTTAATAAATGAATATAATTGCTGAATCATTAAATTGATATCTCTTTTAGTCTCCAGTATCTTAAAGCAGCTAGAAGTAAAAACCTACAATTGTGGAATTGCAACCCATGCCAAACTTTGAAATTTGTTCTACAACTAACTGTGGTGCTGTGCTTTGAAATTTATTGCTTTTTTGTATATATGTTATTTTTCACAAAAAATAAAAAAAGTTAATTGTGAAAAAAAAATTTATGATTCTAGCCTCCTATATTCTGGAGCAGCTAGAAGGAAAAATCTGAGAGGATGGTACATGGTAGCCCATGACAAACTCTGGGATCTGTCCTGTAACTACTTGTTGAAGAGTACTTTGAAAACTATTGGCTTTTTTCTTTCTTTGCTTTGTATATGTGTTATATTATACAATAAAAAAGTTAAGAAAAATAAAGAAAAGTTAGTTTAAAGTGTTCTCTGGCTGATAATGCTCCAAGGTACCTAAAAGAAGCAAACACAAATTCTTTCTAGAGGAATGTTTGATAAGGAAGCCTCAAATTATTTCAATAAATAAAGTTCCAAGGCCCAGGAGCTCACAAACTCATTAAGCCCAGGGAAGATCAAACTACCATGACCAAGCATCAGGAGAAGCAACCAAGCTCATTAGTGCATCCACAAAAACTGAAAGGTATGGAATGATCAAACAGAATAAAAAGCCAATATGTTTTATCTGTTTACAGAAATAAAAGAGCATGTCAAAAGTATGATAAAAAAATAAAAGCTTACAAAAACTGACCAGACACATCTGAAAAATGACCAAATAGAGTTTTCAGAAATGTGAAATATAGAAATTTCCATTAGAAAGTCAATGAGTAGTAGAATAAGCAAGAGTGGACACAGCTGAAAAGGGAATATGGACAATAGATATGAGACATTACAATGCACAGAAACAGAGGTATTAAATAGGAAGTAGAGGTTAAGAGTCAGGGAGGACAGAGTGAGAACAACCTGTAAACATTACGAGTTTCAGGAGAAGATAATAGAGAGAAGAGAGAAGAGATGATGTTAGAAGAAGCAATGGTTGAGAATTTCTAGCAAAGATCAAAAAAATAAGTTAGGAAATACTATCTCAAACAGGTTAAATGAAAAGATATCCATACCTAGATGTCAAAGTAAAATTATATAACTAAAGAACAATTGAGGATTTAAGAGAAGCCAGAGAGAAAAAACAAATTATTAAAACAGAACTAAAGTTACAGTGACAGCAGATTTCTTAAAAGCAACTGTATTCATTTCCTGTGGTTTCTGTACAAACTATGACAAACTTAATGGCTTAAAACAACACACTTATTCTCTTACAGTTCTAGAGGTAAGAAGTCTGGGATGAGTTTTACAGGGCTAATGTGTAGCCCATTTAGCTATGTAAAAAATGAGTTTTAAGGGGGTGGAGTCTCCAGGGGAGGTAAACCTGTTTGTTGGTCCTGCCATGTTCTAGAAGCTGCCGGCATTCCCTGACTCTGATTGCATGTGCCCAGTCTTTGCATCTGTCATCACACTCCCTACTGTGATCTCTGGTCCTACTGTCCATCTCTTATATGGACTCTTGTGGCTGAGCACACCTGGATAATACAGGCTAATCTCCACATCTCAAGAAACCAAATTTAATAATATCTGGACAACCCCCTTTTCCTAGGTAAAGTAACATACTCACAGGTTTCAGGTATTAGCACAGATACTTCTTGGGGTGGGGTTGTGCATTATTCAGATTACCACAGCAACACTGGAAGGTCAAAGTCCATAGAATAATACGTTCAAATGCTGAGACTTGGTCTTCTATATCTGGTGAAACCATCTTGTAAGGAATGAAATGAAATAAAGACATCTTCAGAGCAATCAAAACAGAGAGACTTTCCTTTCAACAGTAATTTACTAAAGGGACTTCTGAAGGATGAACTTTGGGAAAAGGAAAATGATCCCAGAAGGGAGGTCTGAAATGCAGAAGAAATAATAAGCAAAGACATTGGAGAATTTAAACCAATATTGACTGGATAAAACAATAACAATCTAGCTAATGTGGGAGATTTAAAAAAAATGAGGTAGAATGAAATCCTGGACAATAATAGTATACATCGGAGGGAGGTGATTACAGTTACAGTACTTTAGGTTTCCTGTAATGTTCAGAAAGAGAGTAAAGAGTCACATTGAATTTAGAGTTTCATAAGTAGATACGCATGTTAAAGAGTTTAGCTAAGCAACAGGGGCCTAGATTATAAGCTTTTAGAGCAGAAACATTAAGTCCAGAGTGGTAAGTATTATTTGGATTTCGAGAGGCTGTTTTATATATATATAACCTGATATTTACAGATAAGAATGAAGCCAAACAGGTTGGGGTTAAAGTAATTCAGAACACAGGGGTAAGGAAGACAGTGTCTATAATTTAGAACCACACATACTCTTTGAGACCAATGGAAGAAAGGTTTATTTGGTCTGGAACTGAAATTTTCTGTAGTGCATAATCTATCTCAGCCTATTTGTATAGCTCATTTGAACAATTGAAACACACGGAGCCTAGAATATAAGAAAGAGGTCCTTTAATCCTATATAGATTATTGTAATGCCTGGATATATCCTAGAGTATGTTAAGCAGATAATCAAAAAGTATTGGTAAAGTCCCTTGAGGGATGGGAGAAAGAATATGGAACTATTAAACCTTACCATCAGAGACTCCCCTGATACTGTGTCAAATTTTAGGAACACCCAAATCAACAGTTCCATGCCCTTGATCATGAGGCTTACTCTTGCGAAACTTATGCAGGTAGTGGAGAATACATGCATAACTACAGGCAAGCCTAAGAGTTACTTCTGGAGGACCTCTATTGCTACTCAGATGTGGCCTCACCCTCTCTAAGCCCAACCCTGCAAGTGAAACCATTGCCCTCCCCCTTACATGGGACATGATATCCAGGTGTGAAAGTCTCCCTGACAGTATGGGAGATGACTCCCAGGGATGAATCCAGAACTGGCACCGTAGGATCAACAATTCCATCCTGACCAAAAAGGGGAAAAGAAGTGTAATTAATAAAGTATCAGTGGCAGAGAGAGTTCAAATAGAGCTGAGAGGCTACTCTGGGTGTTGCTATAATACAAGCTTCAGTTAGAACTTGCTACCTATCATAACCTGCCAACCCCCAGCCAGGACCATTCCAGCCAATCCTAAAGAACACCTGGGACAATATATAAGATTCCACAAAGGTTCCAATCAGTAGTGTAACTTTCCAGAAACCTACAACTTCCAGATGGGTCCCTGGACTAGATAAGTCCTGAAACTTAGAGGGCCTAGCCCCTCCAGAACATCATATAGTTCTATCTCCCTACCCCATATTAGTGACAGACCCTTTCAATATGAAAAACTTAGAATGGCCATAGCCCAAGCACCCCTAAAGAGAATGATAGAAAGATCAAAGGTGATGGTGGAGTTATACAGAGAAGATAGGATTTAACAACTGAATATGGTTGCTGAATCATTAAATTGATATCTCTTTTAGTCTCCAATATCTTAGAGCAGCTAGAAGTAAAATCTAAAATTGTGGAATTATAACCCATGTCAAACTCTGAAATAGGTTCTACAAATAATTGTGGGACTGTGCTGTGCTTTGAAATTTGTTGCTTTTTTTGTATATATGTAATTTTTCACAAAAAAGAAGAAAAAAAGTTGATTGTGATGATAAAAAAATATATTTATGCCTTCTAGCCTCCTATATTCTGGAGCAGCTAGAAGGAAAACCATGAGAGGATGGTATGGTAGCCCCTGACAAACTCTGGGATCGATCCTGTAACTACTTGTAGAAGAGTGCTTTGAAAACTATTGCTTTTTTATTTCTTTCCTTTGTATATATGTTATAGTATACAATAAAAAAAGTTAAAAAAGAAGAATTTAGCCAAGCAATCAAATACAAGATTAGTAAAAACTTTGCGTGTTCAAATCATGCATAACCTTCATACTAGTTGAAGAAAAAAGGGAATGAGAGGAGAGAAAAACAAAATTCAAAAATGTTAAGAAAGAAGGAAAGAAACAGAAAAACATAAATACAAATTACAAAATAAGATTTTAAAAATAAATCTAAGTATTTAGTAGTTACAATCAATGTAAATGTATTTGCCTTCAAAGTTCAAAGACAAAGGTTGTCAGATGGACTTAAAAAATGAAATCCAGTTAAGAGTTCAATGAAATTAAGTTAAAAGTTCTTTAAAAGGGGGTGGGCCACAGTGGCTAAGCAGGCAAGGACGCCTGCCTGCCATGCCAGAGGACCCCGGTTCGATTTCCAGTGTATGCCCATGAAAAAAAAAAATTCTTTAAAACATATACCTAAAGTCTGAAAAAGATTGAGAAAGTTTGAATGCAAAATATTGGAAGATCACATACTAGGTAAATTCCAATGAAAAGAGCTGGGCTAGCTATCTTAATAACAGATATAATAGTCTTCAATTCAAAGAAGGTCACTGCATACTGACAAAATTTTGAATTTATCAAGAAATTAAAATATACAAAATTTGTATGTACATAATAACAGCTTCAACGTATTTTTAATATAAATTAAAAATTATCTGAGGTAAAACACATATTTGGAAATGTAAAACCACGTTAAATAATCCGTGTTCTTTCAAAAAAAACAACATGATAAAAAAACGCTTACAACCAGAAGATATTGGCAATACCATATATCAAAATTTAGAGGCTGCAGTTAAATGTCATTATAGCCTTAACTGCACATATTAAAAAGGGAAAGTCTAAAATGCAATGAGCTAGGCTAACAGCTTGAAAAAATAGGGGGAAGAAAGGAATCAACCTAAAGTATACAGAAAGAAGAAAATAATAAAGACAAGAGAAAAAAATAACAATGTAGAAAATAAATATATAATAGAATCTGGAGAGAATCAACAAAGCAGAGTTGATTCTTTGAAAAGATTGATACAATTGATGAATACAAATAAAGAAAAGGCATAAATAAACAAGATTAGGAATAAAAAGGATTTCTAAGCACAAATACAGCAGATACTTAAAATAAGAAATTTTTATAAACAATTTTTTACCAACAAATTAGAAAATGTAGGTAAAATGTACAAATTCCTAGAAAAATATAAATTGCCAAAGCTGGCAAGACTAAAAACCTGACAGTCCTATGAACATTAAAGAAATCAGTTTAGTAATTAAAAATCTTTCCACATAAAAAATAGACTCAGATATTTTTCGAGTCAACCTCTACCTATATTCAAAGAATAGATAAACTCTTATACAAACTATTTTAGAAAAGAGAAAAACAGAAAACACTTTCCAATTAATTTTAGGCAGCTAACAAAACTTTAATATGAAAATCTGAGAACAATAAAAGAATGTGCCAACTTCACTGACTTGCATAGATGCAAAAATCCTAAATAAACATTAGCAAACAAGATACACAAATATTACTGGCTTGGATTTATTTCACAAAAGAAAAGCAAGAATGGTTTTAGGTTAGAAAAGCTAATAGGTTAATCTGCCAAATGAACAGATTAAAAGAGAGAAACCACAAGAATATCACAAATGATGCAGAAGGAACACTGATGAAATTTCAATTTAGGAATAGGAGGCAATTTCCTTAGCCCAATAGAATGTAAAGAGGCTCTACAAAACCTCAAGCAAACATTATACCCAATGGTGAGGTGTAAAATTTGTTTGTATTTAAATCCAAGAACTTTAAAATTTAAAACCAAAAGCATGACAAGAATATTCACCATCACAATTTCTATTCAAAATTGTGCTGAATGTCATAATGAAATAACGTTATGAAGACTGAAAAGGAATTCAATTCTCACTATGCATATATAATATGATTGTTTACATAAGGCATAAAAAATCTACGGACAAAATTAATGAGTTTAGCATCCTAGCCAGATACCAATAGACAACATAATAAAGAGAATGAAAAGATCATTAAGCTATACACTGCAACATGTTAATAGACAAAAAGTTTGTATTCAGAATATATAAAGAACTTCTACAAATCAATAAAAGAAACAACTGACTCTACAGAAAAATGGCAAAAGATAGAGCAAATAATTCAGAGAACAGGTCATATGAAAAAGTGTTCAACCACATCAGTATAAAGAAAACTCAAATAAAAACCACAAGATGGCATTTCAATTTTGGCAAACTGTTTTTTTTAAAACGTATAATGGCAAATGTGGTGAGAACTAAAGCAGTAGAGCTTACATTCCCCCTTAGAGCCTAAGTATAAACTAGAACAACCACATTGGGAAATGAGTCAACATTATTTTGCAAAGTTGAGCAAATGCTTGCCACATGACTCAGAAATTCCATTCCTAGGTATGTACATACCCTAGAGGTACTTGCACACATGAATATTCACAGTAGCACTATTTGTAAGGGCAAAAAAAAAAATGGAAACAAATTCATATGCCTTTACAGGAGAACAATTGGTGTTATATTAATACAATAGGATACTAAAAGACATTAAAATAAATGAATTATTATTTACTCTACCAAAATGGTAGAATTTCAAAAGTAAATTGTTGAATAAGAAAAGTAAGTCACAAAAGAATGTATACAATATAATTCTATTTATATAACAGTTAAGACAAGCAAAATGAAATAATATATTATCTAGGGATATGTACATATATAGTAAATCTATAAAGAACAATGCTGAATAACACTGTTCATAGATTCATTCTGGTTTTTTTTTTAACTTTTCTGCATTAATTTTTATGTAATATGTTTGCTGTTGTTTTTGATATATACATTTTATGACATTAAGCTCCTTCTTGAAGTGTTGCTGTCTTTGGGGGTAGTGGTGTTTTATAACCAAGAATGGATGTTGACTTTTATCAAAATGCTTTTCCATATCTATCCAGATAAATAAATACCTTACTAGTATGACAGTGTATTACAATATTTTTATTTATGTTGAGCTGTCTTTATATTCTTCAATCAAGTTACCACACTGCCACTGTGCATTATTCTTTCAATATACTGATGGATTCTATTTGACAATATTTAATTTAGCAGTTTTACATCTATAATCATAGGTACAATTAGCATACAGCTTTTTCTTGCCATTTGTTCATCCGGCTTTGGTTTTGAGGATATGTCAACTTTGTAAAGCCATGTGGGAAGTTTTCTCTTTCCTGTATTTTGGGATAATGTGTTTATGGAGAAATATCTATCCGTTAAAGGCTTGAAAACTCTTTATTGAATACCACCTGGAGTTGAAGGCTTTTTAGTTTAGTTCTCTGACAGTCTTTAACATTTTTCCATGGTAACTGGTCTCTTAAGATTTTGAAATCACACGTGTACATTTTTCTGCCTAATCCATGGCTAGAAGTCAAGGAAAGGAGGGCAGAAGTAGGCTCAAGGGTAGAGTGAAGACGACTTACCATGCAAGATGCTTGTGTGTGTGTGTATGAGGGGGAGAAGTGTGTGATGGAAGAATTCTCTAACCTAAAGGGGCTAGTATTCTCTGCCCTTATCTCTGAGACTTCAGGGAACCCAATGTGCTTCCTTTTTTTTTTTTTTTTATGGGCAGGCACCGAAAATCGAACCCGGGTCTCCGGCATGGCAGGTGAGAACTCTGCCTGCTCAGCCACTGTGGCTCGCCCCCCAGTGTGCTTCCTAATCACTGGGATGGATATCAGAAGAAATCTCTTTAGCCCCTCCAGATTGAAAGCTTCATTTAAGTATGCATATTTATCCTTCAAACACTAGGGTTTGTATTGCAGAAATAGGAACATTCAAGGTCGAGGAAGATTTCAGTGTCTCCTTCAACTAATAGCCAAGAGAGTTTTCATCTATCCAAAGAGAAATGGGATGTTTACTTCATGGCATATCCATGCAAGTCACCTTATGTAAGTTCTGTCACTTAAGCCCCACAGTATTTATGGAAATTTTAATAAACTATCTCTGTTCAAGATATGAAAAGCATATAAAATGGACTTAAAATCATATAAGAATTACTGATATATGGAATCATAGTTAAAACCTTTCGATGAATAGGATGGACCACATGATTTCAAAACAAAACTCTGGGCTATGAGTTTATAAAGTTTTGAATAAAATGAGCACCTGACTCGGTTGAACTGTTTCTACCCTTCACCAAGCAATGCGCAGAATCAGCACCTCAGGGCCTCCATGCCATCAGCGGGCATGATCTGGTGAACAGAGGCAGACTCAGTACCCCACAGATTCCGGTGAAACCAAGGGGAACAGGAGAAGAGGAAAAGCATTGTTGGATGTCCCATGCTAACTGAGCGGATTTACTTCATCATCCTATGGGAAACACTCCCTGAGGACCTGCAGGAATACTCAGGGTGGGACTTTCAGTTGGATAAGGTCCTACTTTAACAAGGAGAAGCAAAGTCCAGGCTCACACTCAAGTTTACATATAGTTATAGACCACTGTTTCTCAAGCTTCAGTATCATCAGAATCACTTGAAGAATCCTTAAAACACTGATTCCTGGGCCTCACCCCCAGAATTTCTGATTCAGCAGCTCTAGATTGGAACCCCAATGGTTACTTAACAAGTTCTAGGTGATGCTGATGCTGTTGGTCCTGGGACCACACTTGAGAACCACTCAGCTGGGTGATTAAAATATTCATGGTACTCTTCTATAACTATCAATTCAGAGGCAGTGCTTGCTCCTGGTGATTGCCACTAGCTTAATAGCAACCTAGAAACTTTGGCTTCTTAAGAGACAAAGACACGGGCTCTTTAAATTGTGGAATCATTTCAGGAGGGTAAAAATATTAGGTCCATTAGTGAATTTCATACTGTTTTGTTCCTACGACAACCCTCAATATGCAATACAATCTACATTGCCATGTAATTACCCATACAAACATATCACTGAAATAAAAATTTCATGAAACAGTTCTTATCCTTTTTATGCTATTTAAAAAAAATTGTATGTGAAACTTAGTTGTTTTCGCAGGTCACTAAAGGATCACAACTGGCAGTTTGCAATATGCTGCATTACAGGCTAGGTGAAAAAGGATCTGTCCAGTTGGTGATATGTGCATGCTAGCACAGTGGAGACTGGAATGATTAGTTGGGAGGAAGCCAGCCCACCACATCACTTGTACTTAAAAATGTACAGATGTCACAAACCAATTTTTCCCCAAATTTGCCAGTCTTATAGAATATTATCTGTTCTAATCAGACACTTTCTGAATTGGCTTTATGGAGTTGAAAACATTATGAAAAACTCAATGTCAATAAGAGTATTTTTAATTTAATTTACAAGTACATATTAACAGCACGTAGCTAATTAAAAGCTTTACCTTTGCTTCCAGAGTGCACCAAATTAATTTCATAGTCTCTAAAATAAATCCCAAACACTGACTGAGCTGTCTATACGCATATATAGCATGATAAATGCCTCCGAAAGTGAAACTGTGGGAACTACACATCATCAGGGTACATCAGAAACGCCGGCGCCTTTTTCTGACTGCAACGAAGGTATGTGGGTGGGTAAGACCTGACACTAGTCTAATAATCCACAAGCATCTTGCAGTTATAGGAAAATAAGTGGTAAAATTGCCATTGTGGGGTGAATTTAATTATCAGTGAAGTCAATTTTGCTTGTGAAATGACTGGTATAAAAAAACATAATTTGAAGGTGCCAAACAACATATACTAAAATAAAACCAAAATACCATATCTGCAGGAAAACAAGTGAGAGCAGCTTGGTGGATTCTCTGTAGCTACTGCGGAGTGAACAATCTATTGATTTGCATGTCAGATGCTGCTTTTATTGAGTTTTATTTCTAGCATAATGGTGGTTTGCAAAGAAGAGAGTGTCTCTCAGATGACCAGTTTGATGGAGGTGAAAATATAGATGGGGAGAAAGGAGAGAATCTGAAAGCCCATTCTAAAGTGGTCGTTTCTAAAGAGAAAATTGGGAGTGGTGTTAACTACTTACAGTGTTCTTAGGACAAGCTCTCTGGCTTTGCTCATTGCCTCCCTCTCCCACTCCAAACCTTTTCTAAGAAAAGTTGCTCACAAGAGCCAGTAACAGTGCACTGAAAGGCAGCAATAAAAGGCAGAGGCCTCCTGTAAGGGTCAAAGCAACCCTCAAAAGCCCACTTGAACCCGCTGCACTGGTCTGACTTCCTTTCACAGCAGCCAGGATGGTTCCAGAAGAAGCCGTCAACCCTCAGGGCTGTTTTCCACAGTGGACAGAAGAAGAAAAAGTGAGAAGAGACCATTGAAGCCAAACAAGGAGAGCCAAAACTCAGGAATAAAAGCAAGAAGGAAATGCGTATGTTTTATTTGATTTATCTTAAGCAATTGCTATAGCTTTTTGCTTCCCAGAATGTCATCTTTTGGGGCCTCAATTTTCTTACCTGAGCAATAAGAAAGTTCATTTATTCAGCAACTTCTTTTTAAACATTTACCATAAACCAGGTGCTCCTTCAGATGCTAGAGATACAAAGTGAATAAGACAAATTCCCTGCCCTCATTGAACTTACAATGGGGCAGACAGGTATTACAAAAAACAAAAATCAAGATTTATATTAGACGGCGCTAAGTGCGGAAGAGAAAAATGTAGCAGGTTTGCAATTTGAGATCCTAGTGACCATGGATGGCCTCTTTGAGGAGTTGTCACTTGATCAGAGACCTAAAGAAGTGAGAGAGCGAAGATGTGAATACCTGGGAGGAGCGCAGTCCTGGCAAAAGGAAAGGCAAATGCAAAGACCTTGAGGTGGAATATGCCCAATGTGACTGAGGAAGCGGGAAGGCCAGTGTGGCCGGAGCAGAGTCAGCTATGGAGAATGGAAGGAGAAGGAGTCATTGGAGGAGGAGCAGAGAGTAGACTGTTCGGAGTCTCATGAGCTACAGTGAGGACTTTGGTATTTATTCTATATGGGATAAGAAGTCACTCAAAGATTTGAGCAGGGGAAGGGTATGATCTGATTTGTATGTTGAAATGATTTCTCTGGCTGCTCCATGGAGACTAGAAGATCAGGAGTAGAAAAGTAGAAAGAATAGCTGAAAGGCATTACAGTAAATCAGATGAGATAAGAGTGAAAGCCATGGAAGAAATAAGATGCGATTGGATGTATTTTGAAGATACAGCAGATTCAAGGTTTGCTGAGGGATGGGACTGGGGTGTAAGATACAGAAAAGTCAAGGACATATATTTAAGATGAATCAGAGGGCTAGGCTGCAGATGCCTAGTACATATTCAGGTACAAAAACTGAGTAGGCCTCTGGGAAGAGAAGTTGAGGATTCAAAGACAGTATCAGGGCTGGTGATACATGTTTCTGAGTTGTCAACATGTAGATTGTATGTAAGGTCAAGGAACTGGATGGACAGGTAAGGAATAAGTGAAAGAAAAGAAGGCCAAGGACTGAGCCACTCTGATGTTTGGAGGTTTGGACTATGAGGGCAGTCTAGCAGAGAAGACTGAGATGTAGACATTAAACCAGGAGGGAAATTAGGACCATCTAGAGAAGCTTTCACACTTTTTTTTAGGGAAATAGAACTCTTTCAAAAGTTATTTCAAAATCTAATTTTGATCTTAACAAAGAAAGACATAGTGTTGAAACCCTGCTGTTTAAGGAAATGGTGCTGTGGGTAGTGGTATTCAACCCACTGGACTCCCACAGCCAAGCCTAGGACTCTTGCTTGAGCCCTGAGCTCTGTGAAGGTCAATTGTCCCATTCACTGGGATAGTTTGCGGTTTCTGATTAAAATTGTCGTGTTTATAGTATCCCACACTCCCAGGATATAGATGCTTTGGCAGCAGCCCAGCTGAGAGCTGGGGTTGAGAAATTATACCTCAGTCAACCCACCTTGAGGTGGGGGGAGGGAAAATGTGGGGTTGGCAGGGAATGGAAGAACCATTCCTAGTCCAATCAGGGGCCCATCACCAGCAGAGTGTAGAGTCAGAGGTGAGGGTGGTAAATGCTTGCCCAACTCTGCTGAACTTTGTTTCTGAACACTTCTTACATGCCAGAGCCAGATCAAAGTGCTGCTGTGGTAAGTAAACACATTTTGTCAAAACATGTGGGTATCTTCTCTTTCTTTCATGCTCTCCATGCTTTCATACATCCCAGGCATCAAACCTGATGAAGTAAGGGAGCTATCAGATGAGCAGCAGGCGAATAATAGATCTAACAATGAACTGGAACAAAACAACTTACCACCCTGTACCCAAAACTCATGCTCTGTAATTCTTCCTGACCTTGGAACTTCATCTAGGGAGGCGTCATGGCCTTATGTGCCTCGAGAGGATATTCACCTCACACTCAAACCAGTGAGCACAGGGAGTGGGGAGCCTGTAGTTAATTACTTTTCAGACTCACCTCTACATGTGTTAGAAAAACTGGGAAATTGATTTTGGTTCCCACCAAGCAATATATTTTCCTTCCTTTAAGTCTATTATTTCTTAGTGAGAATTGCAATATAAACAGCTGCATTGTAAAGGCCCTAAGCTGTAGTTCTTCCTTCTCTCAATTTTCCCTCTATTTGAATGGGTACTCTTTTTTTTTTAAGACATTCATAGATATTAAAATATTAGTTCAATTAGCAAAGAATCTAATAGGAATCAGCTCAATCTAATAGGTATGAGCTGGGTCCTGGGGTCACTGAGGGCACGGAGGAAATGAGACAAACTTCCCTGCCATAATGGCACTCACATTGTGCAGAGGTGGGAGTATAAGGGACAGAAAATCAAATTAAAAAGTAGACAGGAGAATTAGCAATTATCATTAGTATAAATAAAGTAGGAAAGAAGAGGTAAAAGAGACTGGAAAAGACCATTTCAAATAGAATGACTGGGGACACATCCTCTGAAATAGTGGCATCTGAATAAATGGACAAGAAAAGGTCCACACGAGTGGTCTGGTGAAGACTGCCGGCAGAAGAAACAAGAACAAAAGCTCAGAATGGGAAGCAGCCTGCTACATCCAAAGAACAGAAGGAAAGTCATTGTAGTTGAGGCTTACTGAGGGAAAGGGAGAGCGGGGAAGAAGGGAGAGGGAGGAGGGGAGGGAGAGGAGGAGGAAGAGAGAAAGGCTGACAAAGGACAGATCGTTCAAGACCATATTTAATATGGAAATAAGTTTTTATTTACTCTAAAAAGAATGAAAAGTTGAATACATTTAAGCAAGACAGAGATTTAAGTTGCATCTTTTGTTTAAATATTTTAATTTTAAGATAGTTGTAGATTCACATGGGGTTGTAAGAAAGTGCAGAGAAATCCTATGTACCCTTTACATAGTTTTTCCCAAAGGCAACATCTTACAAAGCTACAGTATAGTAACACAACCAGGATATTAGGCATTAACACAATCCATCAATCTCATTGGAATTTCCCCAGTTTTATTAGTATTAATTGTCTGTGTACGTGTGTGAATATTTAGTTCTGTGCAATTTAATTGTGTATGTAAGTTCGTGTGCTCATAACCACGTCAATATACACAACATCCCCATTATCACAAGGATTCCTCATAGTTGCACTTTTATACCCACATCCACTTCCCTCTTTCTTCCTCTGCCACCCCTAACCTGTGGCAACCACTAATTTCTTTTTTATATCGATAATTTTGTCATTTCAAGAATATTTTATAAATGGAATTGGCTTGTTTCATCCAGGTTGTTGTGTGTCAATAGTTCATTCCTTTTTATTGCTGAGTAGTAGCCCACTCTATAGGTGTATCACAGTCTGCTTAACCATTTGCCTACTGAAAGACATTTGTGTTATTTCCAGGTTGGGGCTTTTACAAGTAAAGCTGCTATTAATATTCACATACAGGTTTTTGTGTGAATCTACATTTTGTTCTAACTGGGATAAATGTCCAAGAATGCAATTGCTCAGTCATATGGTAATTGCAAGCTTCGTTTTATATGAAAGCCAAGAACTGTTTTCTAGAGGAGATGTGCCCTTTTACATTCCCACCAGCGATGCATGAGTGATCCAGCGTCTCTCCCTTCTCAGCAGTAGTTGGTGTTACCATTAATTCTTACTGTAGTCATTCTGCTATGTGTGTAGGGATAGCAAATCCTGGTTTAAACTTGCATTTCACTAATAGCTAATAATGTTGAACATCTTCTCATGTCCTTACTTGCCATCTGTATAACCTCTATGATCAAATGTCTAATCATGACTTCTTTATTTTCTACTTGGATTGTTTGTTTTTCTACTGTTTAAGAGTTTCTTGTATTTCCTACATACTAGTCCTTTGTGGGTATGTGATTTGCAAATATTTTCTCCTATACTGTAGCTTGTCTTTTTATCTTCTTAGCATGGTTTTTTGTAAAACGAAGGTTTTAGAATTTTTATGAGGTCTAATAAATCAATTTTTCCTTTACGGATGGTAATTTTTGTGTCAAGTCTAAGAAGAGTCTATTCTCTTTGCCATCTCTGATTTTAAATTCGTGTATTTATACCATTTAACGTAATTAATGATATATTAGTTTATGTTTGTCATTTTGTTATTTTCTTTATTTCTTGTCCCTGTGGTTCACTTTTCCTTTCTTCCTGTATGTGACTCAAACAATTTTAAAAATTGATTTATATAAAATATTTTTTTAACTTTTTTTATTAATTAAAAAAATTAACAAACAAAACATTAAGATATCATTCCACTCTACATATACAATCAGTAATTCTTAATATCATCACATAGTTGCATATTCATCATTTCTTAGAACATTTGCATTGATTTAGAAAAAGAAATAAAAAGATAACAGAAAAAGAAATAAAACGATAGAGAAAAAAAAGATTATACATATCATACCCCTTACCCCTTGCTTTCATTTACCACTTGCATTTAAAACTAAATTTATTTTAACATTTGTTCCCCCTATTATTTATTTTTATTCCATATGTTCTACTCTTCTGTTGATACAGTAGCTAAAAGGAGCATCAGACACAAGGTTTTCACATTCACAGAGTCTCATTGTGAAAGCTATATCATTGTTCAATCATCCTCAAGAAACATGGCTACTGGAACACAGCTCTACATTTTCAGGCAGTTCCCTCTAGCCTCTCTATTACATCTTGAATAACAAGATGATATCTACTTGATGCATAAGAATAACCTCCAGGATAACCTCTCGACTCTGTTTGGAATCTCTCAGCCATTGATACTTTGTCTCATTTCCCTCTTCCCCCTTTTGGTCCAGAGGGTTTTCTCAATCCCTTGATGCTGAGTCTCAGCTCATTCTAGGGTTTTTCTCAATCCCTTGATGCTGAGTCTCAGCTCATTCCAGAATCTCTGTCCCATGTTGCCAGGAAGGTCCACACCCCTGGGAGTTATGTCCCATGCAGAGAGGGGGAGGGTGGTAAGACTGCTCATCATGTTGGCTGGAGAGAGAGGCCACATCTGAGCAACAAAAGAGGCTCTCTTGGGGGTGACTCTTAGGCCTAAATTTTAAGTAGACTTGAGCTATCCTTTGTGGGGTTAAGTTTCATATGAACAAACCCCAAGACTGGGGGCTCAGCCTATAGCTTTGGTCGTCCACACTGCTTGTGAGAATATCAAGAATTCAACTTGGGGAAGTTGAATTTCTCCCCATTCTCACCATTCCCCGAAGGGGGCTTGCAAGTACTTTTCCAGTCACTGATCAAATCACTCTGGGATTCATCGGGGCATCACTCTGGACAAACCAACAAAATCTCATGTCCTACCTGAGATTCCAAGTACTTATGACATTCAATCAAAGTATCTACATGAGTTATATTAGGAAATGCTCTAGTCAAAATATAAATTCTGCAACAAATAAACATTTTTTGCTTTAGTCTCACACATAAGGTGACATTTTAAAGTATTAATTATCGTCTATTTTCAGCACCCTGCAACAATGACACTCCTTTGTTCTTCCTCATGCAAAAACATTTTTAAAATTTGTACATTGTACATTTCACTATTATTATACACTCTAGGCATTCCTAGATTATGCCATCTCAATCTTTACCATCAATCTTTCTTTCTGATTTCATTTATGTTCCCAGCCCTCCTCCCTCTATCATTCTCACATGCAGCTTCATTCCGTGTTTTAACATAATTACATTATAGTTAGGTAGTATTGTGCTGTCCATTTCTGAGTTTTTATATTCAGTCCTGTTGCACAATCTGTATCCCTTCAGCTCCAGTTACCCAATATCTTACCCTATTTCTATCTCCTGATGGTCTCTGTTACCAAGGAAATATTCCAAGTTTATTCACTAATGTCAGTTCATATCAGTGAGACCATACAGTATTTTCCTTTTGTTTCTGGCTAATCGCACTCAGCATAATGTCCTTAAGGTCCATTCATGTTGTTACATACTTCATAACTTTGTTCTGTCTTACAGCTGCATAATATTCCATCTTATGTAAATGTCACAGTTTGTTTAGTCAACTGTCTGTTGATGGACATTTTGGCTGTTTCCATCTCTTGGTAATTGTTAATAATGCTGCTATAAACATTGGTGTGTAAATGTCCATTTGTGTCCTTGGCCTCGTGTCCTTTATAGAGACAGCATATAGATGGGTCCTGTTTTTTAATCCATTCTGCCAGACTATGTTTTTTGATTGGAGAGTTTAATCCATTAACATTCAGTTTTATTACTGCATGGGTAGTACTTTCTTCTATTATTTTGCCTTCTGGATTTTATATGTCATATCTAATTTTCCTTCTTTTTACCTTTACTCATAGTCTTCCTTTCTACACTTTTCTCCACACCTCTCTCTTCTGTCTTTGTATCTGCTTCTAGTGTTTCCTTTAGTATTTCTTGCAGAGCTGGTCTCTTGGTCACAAATTCTCTCAGTGATTTTTTGTCTGAGAATGTTTTAATTTCTCCCTCATTTTTGAAGGACAATTTTGCTGGATATAGAATTCTTGGTTGGCAGTTTTTCTCTTTTAATAATTTAAATATATTATCCCACTGTTTTCTCACCTCCATGGTTTCTGCTGAGAGATCTGTGCATAGTCTTTTTGGGCTTCCTTTGTATGTGATGGATTGCTTTTCTCTTGCTGCTTTCAAGATCCTCTCTTTCTCTTTGACCTCTGACATTCTGATTCTTAAATGTCTAGGAGTATGTCTATTTGGATCTATTCTCTTTGGGGTACACTGCACTTCTTAGATCTGTAATTTTAAGTCTTTCATAAGAGTTGGGAAATTTTCAGTGATAATTTCCTCCATTAGTTTTTCTCCTCCTTTTCCCTTCTCTTCTCCTTCTGGGACACCCACAACACGTATATTCATGTGCTTCATATTGTCTTTCAATTCCCTGAGTCCCTGCTCATATTTTTCCATTTTTTTCCCTATAATTTCTGTTTCTTGTTGGATTTCAGATGTTCCATCCTCCAGTTTTGAAATCCTATGTTGTCTCTCAAAATCTACCATTGTAGGTTTCCATTGTTTTTTTCATCTCTTCTACTGTGTCTTTCATTCCCATAAGTTCTGTGATTTGTTTTTTCAGACTTTCAGCTTCTTCTTTTTGTTCTTTCCTTGCCTTCTTTATATCCTCCCTCAATTCATTGATTTGGTTTTTCATGAGGTTTTCCATGTCTGTTCGTACATTCTGAATTAATTGTTTCAGCTCCTGTATGTCATTTGAATTGTTGGTTTGTTCCTTTGACTGGGCCATATCTTCAATTTTCCTAGTGTGATTTGTTATTTTTTGCTGGCGTCTAGGCATTTAATTACCTTAATTAGTTTATTCTGGAGATTGCTTTCACTTCTTTTATCTAGAGTTTTCTTGCTGGATGAATTTGTTGTCTATCTGTTCTTTGACATTCCGTTCAGCTTTATCTGGACCTTTAGCTTAAGTTTTGTTTAACAGAGGAGAATTTTTCAGTTCTTGTTTTCTTGTTTCTTGCCCTGCTCCTGTGGTGCCTCCCGCCCCCACACTTAGGAGGGTCTACTTAGATATTATATACCCCAGCCAGATTTTCCCAGGCCAAACTGGCCTCCTATCAGGAAGAAAGAGTCACCTGCATCGGTTTTCCCTGAGGGTGAGACCCAGCAGGTTGAAAGACTTTCCTGTGAAGTCTCTGGACTCTGTTTTTCTTATCCTGCCCTGTGTGTGGCGCTTGTCTGACTGCAGGTCCCACCAGCATAAGATGATGCAGTACCTTTAACTTTGGCAGACTCTCCCTGCTGGGGGCGTGGTAGAGACAGAGGAGAGGTTGTAGGCTGGTTTTAATGGCTTCAAATTACCAAGCCCTGGTGTCTGAATTCCTTGATGGAGGGATTCCACCTGAGTTGGGCTTCACCCCTCCCCTAGGGAAGGCACAGGCTCCAGACAAGCCCCCAAAAGAGCTCACTTCTGCCTACGCCTGGGGCAGTTGCAGCCTGAAAAGTCCTGCTGCTGTATCTAGAGGCAGTCAAGCCTTTGTAGATACACAGCCACAAAAACCTCTTTTTCCTTCTTTTTTTTTCCCCCTTTTTCTGTCAATCCTGCCCCCTTGGTGCCGGGGCAAAAATGAGCAACCTCCGCTTTGATCAGGTTCACCTAAGCTGGGGGCCTATTTTTAGTAGTCAGAATTTGTTAATTAGTTCCACAATTGGCGTTTGATTGTGCCCAGTCCCTGCTGCTGGTAAAGTCCTTTCCTTTCCCCTCTGGGAAGTGGCCTGTGGGGGAGGGGTGCTGGCCGCCACAGCTTTGGGAACTCACGGTTCTGGGGGGTGCTCGCAGCCGGTCCAGCTGGTCCAGACTAGGGTACGCTATGTGTCTGGTCACTGACGTGGCCCCAGGAGCTGTTCTGTACTGTTTCTGGTTATTTAGTAGTTGTTCTGGAGGACGAACTAAAACACGCACGTTGTTAAGCCACCATCTTGACCTGGAAGCCTATAAAATATTTTTAAATGTTTATGTTTGCATATTGTTTTAGTGGTCACTTTACAGGTTTTATTTTTCAAGGGGTCACTTAGCCTGCTGTGTACAAAATGAGTTTAGAGGTGTGAAGATTAGAGGAAGAGAAACCAGTTGAAGGGCCATTAAGGTTATCACAGCAGTTTGAGATGGTTACTGTAAGAGCTGCCATTGGTTTAAGTCTCCAGGGAAGAACATCAGTGATTCCTAACCAGGATATGCTAGTCTACACACAGAACTACCTGAATTCTGAAGTTTATCAGCCACAACATTGTGAGAGCAACCATAAATTGCATAGAGATACTTGGCTTATTTAAGGGTCGAGTGCTTCCCTCTTGAAAAACATCTGTTCTTGATACCTGGTCCTCTTCCAACTACCACCTTCTTTTGTTCCTCCGTTCTCCACTAAACTTTTTGAAAGCACTCCCTCTGGTTTCTGTCTGTACTTTCACTTTCCATTCAGTAATTACTGTCACTAAGGTATTTCACTCTTTCTACCTTCACTGCCCCCTGAAACTTTTCTCCATCTGGTCACCAATGAGGCTTAGGTTGCTAGATCCAATAGGCACTTTTGATCTTCATTTTACTAGACCTGTCTATGTCATTTGTAATGTTGACCATTTCCGCTTTCTGGAAAGTTTACTTTTCCTTTCCTTCACTTTCACAACACTGTGCTCTTCTGGTTTTCCTTTGTCTGGGAGTCTCCTCTTGAGCTTCTTTTTCCGTGAACCTTGCCTGTCTTCATTCTTCCTCTTTTCACATACCTCTTTGGTGACCTCATTCATTAACTCTCATTGCCTTCATTATCATCCATTTGCAGAAGACTCCCAAATCCATATGTCCTTTCCCAATCTTTCTGCTAAACTATCCACCTATGGAATGAGTCTACATGAAATTTCAAAGGTCCTTCAAACTCCTCAATACTTTCCACATGTATTCATCATTTCCTTCACCAAACTTGTTCCTCTTTCTGGCTCTCTCTTGGTGTTCGGCACTTCAATCCACTCAATTGACTAAGCCAGAAACCTAAGGATTAACCTAAATGTTTATTGTCTCAACATTCCCTCCTATCCATACCAGACATATCATATCTGAGCTCTATCTAGTCTCAGCAATAAGCATCTTTTGAATCTGTTTTCTTCTCTCTATCCCCACCACCATTTTAGTTCAGGCCACTGTCATCTCTTTCCCGTCTTACTTCATTAGCCTTCTAACTGAGCTCCCTTTGATCATGCTCTCTTAGTTTAGTCTCTCCACTGTAACCATGATGCTCTTTCTAAAACTCAAATTTTATCATGGCATATTTGGAGTGACGAACTGCCGTGGTTTGCCTGGGACTAAATGGTTTCCTGAGACATAGGACTTTCATTACTAAAATTGGTACAGTTCTAGGCAAACCAAGATAGTTAGACTCTTTAGCTTGATTAATGTTTCTATAGTGTATTAGTTAGGGTTCTCTAGAGAAACAGAATCAAGAGGAAACACTCACAAATATAAATTTTATAAAAGTGTTTCATGTAACCGTGGGAACGCAGAGTACAAAATCCGTAGGGCAAGCTGTGAAGCCAGTGATCCCAAAGGAGGGTCTGGATGAACTCCATAGGAGAGGCTCACCAGTCGAAGCAGGAAGAGAGCCTGTCTCTTCTAAATCCTCCTTAAAAGGCTCCCAGTGTTTAGATTAAGTATCACTCATTGCAGGAGACACTCCTCTTGGCTAGTTACAAATGGAATCAACTGTGGATGTAGCTGACATGATCATGGTTTAATTCTATGAAATGTCCTCATTGCAACAGACTGGTCAGCACTTGCCCAACAAGACAAACAGGTACCAACACTTGGCCAAGTTGACACATGAACCTGGCCATGACATATAGCTTTCCTCTGTCCTCAGAATAAGGGGTGCATTTATTGATAAGCATTTTAAATAAACACTTTTATTTACATAACATACATTCCATCCAAAGTATACAAAAGCTCTCAGTATAATCACAGAATTGTGCACTTATCAACCACAATTGATTTGAGAACATACTCACTGCTCAAGAAAAAAAAAATCCCCTACTCCTTATGCCCCCCTATTATTGAGATTTACCATTGGTAAGTACCTTTGTTACAATGGGTGCAAGAACATTACAATGCTACAGTTAATTATAGTCCATAGTTTGCATTAGTTGTATTTTCCCCTCATACGCCACCCTACTATTAACACCTTTTAACAGTGATATATATTCTAGTTCGTGTCAGAACATTTTTATATTTACACAACTTACCATAGTCATCACCCACACAGGGTTCACTATAACAGTCCCATGTTTTATCCTCTAGCCCTCCTTCTAGTGACCCTAAATTTCCCCTTTAACCACAATCACACCCATAATTCAGCGCGGTTACCCTTACAGTAATGTTGTGCCATCACTTCTATCCATTTCCACTTACAATCAACCAAATAAAAAATTCTGTAAAAATGAAGCATCAGCTTTCTCCATTCTCTGATCTTTTTCTATACTCTGGTAATCTATACTCTACTTTTCAGCTTCAAGAGTTTGCTTATTACAATTAGTTCACATTAGTTAAACCATACAATATTTGACCTTTGGTGTCTGTTTCACTCAACGTAATGTCCTCAATGCATATCCATGTCTTTGCAGGCATTAGGACTTCATTCTTTCTTACAGCTGAATAATATTCTATTGTAGATATATACTATATTTTGCTTATTCATTCATCAGTTGATGGACATTTGGACGCTTCTCTTTTGCAATTGTGAAGAATGCCACTATGAATTTTGGTGTTAACAAATGTTTGTCTGTGTCCCTACTTTCAGTTCTTCTGGTATATATACCTCGTGGTGAGATTGCTGGATCATATGGCAATTCCATGTGTATGGTATAAAGCACCATTTTACACTTCTACCAGCAATTAATTAGTGTTCCTGTTTCTCCACATCCTGTCCAACACTTGTAGTTCTCTGTTGTTTTTTTTTTAATAGTGGCCATTTTTAGTAGGTGTGAATTGATAGTTCATTGTCGTTTTGATTTTCATTTACCTGATAACAAATGTTGTTGAGCATATTTTCATAGGCTTTTAGCCAATTGTATTGCTCTTTGAAAAGTGTCTGTTGGAGTCTTTTTTCCAATTTTTAAACTGGGTTGTTGTCTTTTTATTGTTGAGTTGTAGGATTTCTTTATATATTCTGGATATCAAACTCTTATTGTTATGTGGTTTCCAAATGTTTTGAGTAAGTTGCTTTTCATTTTCTTGACAAAATCCTTTGAAGCACAAAAGATTTTAGTTTTGAGGAAATCCCATTTATTTATTTATTTATTTGTCATTGCTTATATTTTGGGTGTAAAGTAAAAACAAAAAACAAAAAACATCGCCTACCACAAGATCTTGAAGATGTTTCCCTACCTCTTCTTCTAGAAGTTTTATGGTTCTGGTTCTTATATTTCAATCTTTGATCCATTTTGAGTTACTATTTATATAAGGTATGAGATAGGGGCCCTCTTTCATTCTTTTGTATATGGATATACAGTTCTCCCAGCGCCATTTGTTGAAGAGACTATTCTGTCCCAGTTGAGTGGACTTTGCAGCCTTATTAAACATTAATTGGCTATAGATGTGAGGGTCAATTTCTGAACACTCAGTTTAATTCCATTGGTCAACACATATATATTCATGCCAATATCATGCTGTTTTTACCACTGTAGCTTTGTAATATGCTTTAAAGTCAGGTAGTGTGAGTCCTCCATCTTCATTCTTCTTTTTCAAGAATTTTTTTTTTTTTTTTTTTGCTGTTCTGGGCTGCTTATCAAATAAATTTGATAATTGGCTTTTCCATTTATTCAAAGTAGAGTATTAGAATTTTGATTTGGAATGCATTGAATCTATAAATCAATTTGGGTAAAATTGACATCTTAATGATATTTAGTCTTCTAATCCATGAATACAGAATGTACTTCCATTCAGTTAGGTCTTCTTCGATTTCTTTCAGCAATGTTTGCAATTTTCTGCATATATGTTTATTATGTCCTTGGTTAAACTTGTTTCTAGATATTTGATTCTTTGAGCTGCTATTGTAAATGTACATTTTTTTCTCGGTTTCCTCCTCGCATTGCTCCTTACTAGTGTATAGAAACACTACTGATTTTTTAATGTTGATCTTGTATCCTGTCACTCTGATGAACTGATTTATTAGCTCTAGCAGCTATTTTGTAGATTTTGGGGGACTTTCCAATAGAGGATCATGTCATCTACAAATATGGAAAGTTTTACTTCTTCCTTTCCAATCTAGATATGTTTTATCTCTTTTTCTTGCCTGACTCTGATTGGAACTTCTGGCACAATGTTGACTGAGAGCAGAGACAGTGGGCATTCTTTTTCCAGATTTTAGAGGGAAAGCTTTCAGTTTTCACCATTTAGACAATGTTAGCTGTGGTTTTTTTCATATATGTCCTTTATCATGGTGAGGATGTTTCCTTCTATTCCTACATTTCAAAGTGTTTTTATCAGGAAAAGGTGCTGGATTTTGCAGATACCCATTTGCATCAATCAAAATGGTCCTATGACTTTCCCCATTTGATTTGTGAATGTGGTGTTATTACATTAGCTAATTTTCTTGTGCTGAATCACCCTTGCATACCTGGGATAAAACCCACCTGATCAGGGAATCTAATTATTTTAATGTACTGTTGCTTTTTATTTTCTAGTATTATGTTTAGGATTTCTGCATCTATATTCATTGAAGAGATTGGTCTGTAATATTCTTTTCTTAAGGCATCTCTATCTGACTTTGGTACTAGGTGATGCTGGCTTCATAGAATGAATTGGGTAGTGTCCGCTCCTCTTCAATATTTTGGAAGAGTTTCAGTAGGATTGGTATTAATTCTTCCTGGACTGACTGGCAGAATTCAGTTGTGACGTTATCTGATCATGAGCTTTTCTTTTTGGGAAGATCTTTGATAACTGATTCAATCTCTTTACTTGTGATTAGATGGTTGAAGTCCTCTATTTCTTCTAGCATCAGTGGGGATTTTTCATGTATATCTAGGAATTTGTCTATTTGATCTAGGTTGTCTAATTTGTTGGCATACAGTTTGTATTAGCTAGGATTCTCTAGAGAAACAGAATCAGCAAGCTTTATCTGTAGATAAAAAATTTATAAAAGCATCTTACGTGGGAATGTAGTGTCTGAGATCTATAGGGCAGGCCACAAGCTGGTAACTCTGATGAAGTCCACAACGAACTCTCAGGAGAGGCTGCCTGGACAATCATAGGGGCGAAAGATTCCAAATTAGTATGGCAGGCTGTGAAGCTGGCAACTCCAACAAAGGGTGTTGTCAAACTCCACAGGAGAGGGTCACCGGATGAAGCAAGAAGAATGATTGTCTCTTCTGAATCCTCCTTAAAAGCCTTCTTCTGATTAGATTAAGCATCACTCATTGCAGAAGACACTCCCCTTAGCTGATTACAAATGCAATCAGCTGTGAATGCAGCTGGCATAATCGTGATTTAAGTCAATGGAAATGTCATCATAGCTACAGACAGGCCAGTGCTTGCCCAACCAGATGACCAGGAACCACCAATGGCCGAGTTGACACATGAAGCTGATGATGACATAGTTGTTCATAATCCTCCTAGGATCTTTTCTTATTCCTGTGGGGTCAGTAGTATTGTCCCTCCTCTCATTTCTGCTTTCATTTATTTGTATCCTTTCTCTTTTTTTCTTTGTCAGTCTAGCTAAGGGTTTGTAAATTCTACTGATCTGCTCAAAGTAACAAGTTTTGGTTTTGTTGATTCTTTTTTTTTTTATTCTCGACTTCATTTATTTCTACTCAATATTTGTTATTTCTTTCCTGCTGCTTGCTTTGGGGTTAGGTAGCTGCTCTTTTTCTAGTTCCTCCAAATATACAGGTGGCTCTTTCTTCTTTTTTAATGGCGACATTTAAGGCTATAAATTTCCCTCTCAGAAACACCTTAGCTGCACTCCAAAGTTTTAATGCTGTGTTCTTGTTTCCATTCATCTTGAAATATTTACTGATTTCTCTTGTAATTTATATTCTCTTGACCCACTGATGGTTTTAAGAATATATTGTTTAATCTCAGTATATCTGTTAATTGTCCAGTTCTACTCCTGTTATTGACTTCCAGCTTCATTCTATTATGGTCAGATAAAGTACTCTATATAATTTCAATCTTTTTCAATTTATTGAGACATGTTTTATGATCCAACATGTGGTCTATCCTGGAGAATGATCCATGAGCACTTGAGAAGAATATGTATCCTGCTGTTATATGCTGCAATTTTCTGTAAACATCTTTTAAGTCTAGTACATTTATCATCTCATCCAAGTTCTCTTTTTTTAATTAATCCTCTACCTAGATGTTCTATTAATTAGAATGGTGTATTCAAGTCTCCAACTATTATTGTAGAGATGCATATTTCTCCTTTCAGTGTTTTCAATGTTTGCCTTATATATTCTGGGGCACTCTGGTTAATGCATAAATATTTATGATTGCAATTTATTCTTGGTGGATTGGCCCTTTTATTAATATATAGTGCCCTTCTTTGTCTCTTTTAACAGTTTACATTTAAAGTCTATCTTGTCCAATTTCATTTAGCTACTGCAGCTCTTTTCTGGTTACTATTTGCATGGGATACTTTAGAACTATTTGTGTCCTCGGGTCTAAGGTGAGTTGCTTCTGGACATCATATTTATGAATCATATTTTTTAATCCATTTCTGCCACTCTGTGTCTTTTTTTTTTTTCAGCATGAGCAGGCAACAGTAATCAAACCTGGGTCTCTGGCATGGCAGGCAAGAATTCTGCCACTGAGCCACCACTGCCTGCCCTCTGTGTCTTTTGATTGGGGATATATATATATATATATATATAGAGAGAGAGAGAGAGAGAGAGAACAGAGAGAGAGCCAGTAAAATGTATACAGAGAAATATATATCTAAGGGTTTGTAAATTTTATTGACTGTATGTATATGCTTTTAATTACTCTTATTGAAGCTCATTTCTACACTCTCCTCCAAGCTTTTCTCTCTAGTCTTTCACTTTCAGCCTGTAGCACTCCCTTTAGTATTTCTTGTAGAGAAGAGCTCCTATTAACACATTCTCTCAGTTTCTCTTTATCCGTGAATATTTTAAACTCTCCCTCATTTTTCAAGGACAGTTTTGCTGGAAAAACAATTCTTGGCTGGCAGTTTTCTCTTTCAGTACAATAAATACATCATACGTCTTCCTTTTTGCCTCCATGGTTTCTGATGTGAAACTGGCACCGAGTCTTTTCTTGCACCCCTTGTATGTGGTGAATCACTTTTCGGTTGCTGCTTTCAGAATTCTCTCTTTATCTTTGGCATCTGACACTTTTATTAGTATGTGTCCTGGAGTTGGTCTATTAGGATTTATTCTGTTTGGAGTCTACTATGATTCTTGGACATGTACCTTTGTGTCTTTATAAGAGTTCGGACATTTTCAGACATTATTTCCTAAAATAGTCTCTCTGCACCCTTTCCCCTCTCTTCTCATCCCAGGATACCCACGACACGTAAATTTGTGTGCTTTGTGCTGTATTTCAATTCCCTGAGATCCTGCTCCATTTTTTTTCCATTCTTTTGTCTGTAGGATTTGGAATGTACTATCCTCTAGTTTGCCAATCCTCACTTCTGCCTCTTCAAATTTGCTGTATATGCCTCTAGTGTATTCTTTATCACTTCTATTGTGCCCTTCATTCCCGTAAGAGTTGTTATTTTTGCATGCTTTCAAATTCTTCTTTGTGCTCACCCAGTATCTTCTTAATATCCTTTGTCTCTTTTGCCATATTTTCCCCCTCATTTTCTTGAATTGATTTAGGAGATTTTGTCTGAACATCATTGATTACTTATTTCGAATCCTGTATCTTGTCTGAAGTTTTAGTTTGTTCCTTTAACAGGGCCATATCTTCCTGCTTCTTAGTATGGCTTGCAATTTTTTTTGCTGTTTTCTAGGCATCTAATCTTCTTGGTAAGTTACCTCTGGATGCCGGTTTCTCTTATTTGCCTGATTTTCTTGTCAATAAGCTTTGTACTAAAGCACTTCTTTTCACTTGGTTCAACTTGTTTTAGGTCTTTAGAATAGCTCATATTTAACGATCATAATTTTTAACAGCTTTTATTCATCTGATTCTTTCCCTGAATAAATGGTATAACCTTTGAGTTTGCACTGTTTGTGCAATTGTTTCACCCCCTGTAAAAGCTTCCTTTCTCATTCCTCCCCCAGGATTGTTGATCTGTTCTGGTTTTTATTTGATTCTATATCTTTTTACTACTCCTTTTGTTAACTCTAGCTGCTTTTGCCTCTAGTTGCTTTTACCTGGAGGGCTAATTCTGGGAGGAGGCTCCCCTTGGAAGGGACCTTCCCAAGTTAGCCATTTCCAGTAAGAACAGGCCCAAAGACCCAAGAAGGGTGTATAGATGAGTTCTGAAGTGCCCTTTGGAGGAGACCCAAAAGGATGCCAATCTCCTCTATGCTGTCTCCCCAATTCTATGCTTTCCTGTCATGCCAAGCACATGGCTGTTGTCCGCTACCTATTCTCTCCAGTCCTAAGGTGAAACTGTGCATTTAATTCTCAACCACCTCCTCCCCTGTGGGGGGCATGGTTGACATAGAGTCTTCCAGCTGTTTTTGGTTAAAGTCTGTTGAAACTGTTGCTCTGATCCCAGAACCTGGGATCTGAATTCTCTAAACAATAGCAACAAATAGGCTGAGCTGAGTCACCCCCTTTCTGGGTGAAGATCCAACTTCAGCAACCTGTTCCCTGCAGCCCCAAGAAGTTACTGTGTCTCTCAATCAGTCCCATTTTAGCCCATGTGAGGGGCAATGTTGAAATGGAGTGTGCCGGCTGTCATTTGTCCTGGACAGGTTGAAACTACAGCTGTTCTGGGAGCTGGAATCCAGCACTCTGAATTCACTAATCAAAATACTCAGGCACTGCCCAGGCTTACCCCCCATTTTTCTAAGGAGAAGACCTGTCCTTCAGCACTGGACCCTTTTGCCCTGAGAAGTTGCTGTGTCTCTCAAGCAGCCTTACTTTTCCCCTTGTTGGATGGAGGGAACAGGGTTGAAATGGAGGCTCCCTGTTGCTTTCTGTCCTGAATGGGTTGAATCTGTAGCTGTTCTGGAAGCTGGAATCCAGCACTCAGAATTCACTAATCAAAAGCTGAAGGTGCTCTCTAAGCTAACTCTGCAGGTGATCTCACAGCTCTCCCTACTATGTGGGACAAGACTCCCAGGGGTGTAAATCTCCCTAGTAATGTAGAACATGACTCCTGGGATGAGCCTGGCCCTGGCATAATGGGATTGAGAAACAATTCTTGACCAAAGGGGGAAGAGAAACAAAACAAAATAAAGTTTCAGTGGCTGAGTGTTTTCAAATAGAGCCTAGAGGTCATTCCAGAGGTTATTCTTTTTTGTTTGTTTGTTTGTTTTTTTACATGGGCAGGCACCGGGAACTGAACCTGGGTCTCTGGCATGGCAGGCAAGAACTCTACCTGCTGAGCCACTGTGGCCCACCCGCGGAGGTTATTCTTATGCATTAAATAGATATCCCTTTTCAGATTTTGGTGTATTGGAGTAACTAGAGGCAAATACCTGAAATTGTTGAACTGTAATCCAATAGTCTTGATTCTTTTTTTTTTAATTGATAAAACAAAACAACATACAAATACAAACATTCTTAACATGTGAACATTCTATACTTGGTGTACAATCAATGGCTCACAATATCATCACATAGTTGTACATTCATCACCATGATCGTTTTTTAGAACATTTGCATCACCCCATAAAAAGAAATAAAAAGAAAATAGAAAAAACTCATGCATACCATACCCTTCCCTCTCGTTGAGCACTAGTATTTCTATCTACCCAATATATTTTAACCTTTGTTACCATTATTTTTTCCTATACCCCTTACCATTCCCTTTCATTAATCATTAGTATTTCAATCTACTCAATTTATTTGAACATTTTCCCCCATTATTTATTTATTTTTAATGCATATGTTCTACTCATCTGTCCATACCATAGATAAAAGAGCATCAGACACAAGATTTTCACAATCACACAGTCACATTGTGAAAGCTATATCATTATACAATCATCTTCAAGAAACATGGCTACTGCAACACACCTCTACAGTTTTAGGTGCTTCCCTCTAGCCTCCCTAATATACCTTAAACTAAAAAGGGAATATCTATATAACGTGTAAGAATAACCTCCAGGATAACCTCTAGACTCTATTTGAAATCTCTCAGCCACTGACACTTTATTTTGTCTCATTTCTCTCTTCCCCCTTTTAGTCGAGAAGTTTTTCTCATCCCTTGATGCTGAGACCCAGCTCATTCTGGGATTTTTGTCCCATGTTGCCAGGGAAGTTTACACCCCTGGGAGTCATGTCCCACATAAAGAGGGGGAGGGCAGTGAGTTTGCTTGTCATGTTGGCTGAGAGAGGGATATGCCACATCTGAGCAACAAAAGAGGTTCTCAGGGGGTGACTCTTACATCTAATTTTAAATAGGATTCGCCTATTCTTTGTGGGGTGTGCTGGTTTGAAAGGAAGTATGCCCCCTAGAAAATCCATGTTTTAATCAAAATCCCACTTCATAAAGGTAGAATAATCCCTATTCAATATTGTATGTTTGAAACTATAATCAGATCATCTCCCTGAATGATGGGATTTAGTCAAGAGTGGTTGTTAAACTGGATTAGGTGATGACATGTCTCCGCCCATTTGGGTGGGTCTTGATTGGTTTATTGGAGTTCTATAAAAGAAGAAACATTTTAGAGAATGGGAGATTCAGAGAGAGCAGAGAATGCTGCAGCACCACGAAGCAGAGAGTCCACATGCCAGCGACATTTGGAGATAAAAAAGATAAATAAGCTCCCGGGGAGCTTCATGAATCCAGAAGCCAGGAGAGAAAGCTAGCAGATGACGCCGTGTCCACCATGTGCCCTTCCAAATGAGAGAGAAGCCCTGACTGTGTTTGCCATGTGCCCTTCCACTTGAGAGAGAGACCCTGAACTTTACTGGCCTTCTTGAACCAAGGTATCTTTCCCTGGATGCCTTTGACTGGACATTTCTATAGACTTGTTTTAATCAGACATTTTTTTGGCCTTAGAACTATAAACTAGCAACTTATTAAATTCCCCTTTTAAAAAGCCATTCTGTTTCTGGTATACTGCATTCTAGCAGCTAGCAAACTAGAACATGGGGATAAGTTTCATATGAACAAACCCCAAGATTGAGTGCTTAGCCTCCAATAGCCTTGATTCTTGAAGATGACTGTGCAACTATTGTGAAAATCTTGTTACTGACACTTCCTTTATCCAGTGTGTGGAAACATGAGTAAGAAAGAAAAAGAAAAGAAAAATAAGTAAATAAATAATGGGGGGAGGAGTTATGGACTGATGTGGGTGTTCTGTTTTACTTTTATTCTTATTTTTATTTTTTTCAAGTAATGAAAATGTTCAAAAATTGATTGTGATGACGAATGCACAGCTATATGATAATACTGTAAACCACTGATTGTAAAAATTAGATGATTGTATGGTCTGTGAATTAAAAATAAAAAAGCTGTAGGTGGTGCCCCCGACCCCCAACTTAGGGAAGAGCCCTCCCTCAGCAAACTGACCTCCACTGCCTTGAGTGGTTACTGTGTCTCTCAGTCTGCTTTGCTTCTTCCCCTGCCAGGAAAAGGACTGAAACAGAGTCTCCAAGGTACTTTTTGTCCTGGGCAGATTGCATATTTAGCTGTGCCTAGAGCTGGCATCCAGTAGTCCAGATTTGCTCATCTGAAGCTGCAGTTGGTGCCTGGACATTTCCCCCCACCCCTGCTCCTGAGAGAGAGGGCTTCTATTTCCAGGTAGGGAGTGGCTCTCACTGCCACGCCCGTGGGGGATGGGCACCAGCCTCTGCAATGTGGAGAGATCTACTCATAGAACTTCATCTCAGTGTCTCTTTCTTCTGCTCTTCCCCAGATGGAGACCCCAACATGTTGCTTCAGACAGCTTCTGACTGTTTACCAGCTTCCCTGTAGGGCAAACTGAACCCTAGAGCTCTCTATTCTGCCATCTTCTTTTGATAAGAATTTGAAGGCTTACTCCTTTTCCTTCAGATGCAATTGCAGATGTTACACTTTGTTCCAACTTTAATCAGGTACTTCTGGTTCCCTGAGCCTAAGATCCTCACTGTATCAAATATTTTCTCACGTTCTTCTCTCTGAGAGCAATATTTCTCACTCCTTATCAACTTTCATTTTGCCACTACCAGCTTGAAGCCTCTTTGACCTCTAAAATTGTAGTGGTATATTTCTCCAATGTTCACTCATGCTACCCCCAAATTTCCCCATTACAGAACTAAGCATGTTCATTTTTAATGGCTTGTTTACTCATCTGCTTCTGCCATTACACTGCAAACTCCTTGAGGGCAGGAACCATATTTTGTTACTTTCTGGGCACCCCACCCCTAACAGTGTCTCGGTGGCCTAGTAGACCCCCAAAAAGTATTATTGAAAGAATGAATAAATTGGTTTTATGAAAACATTTGAGGTATTATAAGGGCAAATTGTCCCTTAAAGCAGTTTATTCCCATAGATGTTACCAAAGTATTTTAATACCAGCATATGGCAAATTAAATTTTAAATATTAATAATTGAAAGCCACATTGTCAATGTAAGTTTGCCTTTAGTAGAGTCCACTGGAATTGAATTAGAAACAATAAAAGAATCTTAAACTGGTATGCTCATTGTATATAAGAGTACTATGTGTGCTATTGCAGGATTTATTTTGAAGGCCATTTCTGATCACTTATTAACAGAAGAGAGACAGAACATTCCTGGAGAAACTATTCCATTCCACTAAGCCATTACTTCAACTCACAGGGCACCATGGATTAATCACTTCAGCATCCAAAGCAAGTTCTGGTTTTGATTTCCCTGTGGATTCAAGGGTAACAAACCAAAACCTCCTATTTTTATCTTCCAAGGAAATATGACCAAACTCACCGTACTTTCATAACTCCAGAAAGTGGTCCAAACAGCTGCTGCTGCTGAAACCTTTATGCACGGGCTTTAATCCAGAGGAAACATTTTTTGGACAAGTGAGTTTGAGGGCTTTCTACACAGGTTTTACTACTCAAAGTGCTGCCACACAGGATGACAGTGTGCCATGGGAATCTGTGTTCCAAGCAATGTTATATATATATATATTTATATGTCTGACTGCTAGGAAAACTGAGCACATAACCAGCTTGCCTCTATTCTTCTATCAAATACATAAATGAACTAGCATTCTTTAAAGATGGCATTGGGATTTTTCCATTTTAGAATGACCTGCAGCTTTCTCAATAATTTGCCTCCTTCTTCTGGTAGGTGAAGGCTTAGAGTATGATGACTTAATCTGTAAAGATCTAACAGAAAGGAATACTAGTGGGTAAGATTTAAATAATGACCTTCTTGAATTTTCCAAAGGATGATTTTCACAAGAACCACAAGATGGCATTGTGTACTGTCGGACTGTGTTCTGACATTCAGCAAGAATTGACAGCAGAGATGGGAGACAAAGGTGTTTCACATTCCTCAAATTATTTCGAACATTTTGTATCACCCTTGCATATCAGTGTTATTCATTTGTGTGTTGTGTGGTTAGTGTTGGTTTTTAAAGGAGGAGCAGTAAATAGAAATGAGTTTTGGTTAATTCCAAGAAGGCTACTAAAGGACTATAATGAAATGAAGAACCCAAGAAGAATGAGTGAGAAGATCAATGTTTCTACCTGCCATGATGCCACATGCAAAGACTCAGGTTTCTGCCTGATCCAGTTGTTGTAATTCAAGCAATTCAGATATTTGTTTGGATTAATCATACCCCAAGTATTTTATTCTTTCCTTTTGGTATCCATTCATGTCTAACAACACTGGCAACTAAATCACTACTACAGTATGTATAGAATGGAATACAGGCTCTCATCTCTCATCTCCAGTCCCCAAGCATGCTGCCATAATGTAAAGCAAGTGGAAAAAATTCATAACAAGCACCTACAGTGAACCTTGTACCTTATAAAAGCTGCCCATTTTAATCTTACAGCAACCCTACATGCAGGTACTGATGAGTGAACTGAGGTTCAGAAAAGCTAAGATGCTAGCCCAAGTTCATCAAGTCAGGAAATGATACCCTATATTTAACTGCAGCTCAATCCAACCCTATTAGCCCATGGGGTTTTGCATAGAAAGACAATGTGTAATTGAGCAAAGCTGAAAAAAATGTCCAAGTTTTCTCTTTATCCTCAGTGTACCTATCTATACCAGGCAGAAACCATACTTGCCTCACACTGTGGTTCCTGAATGTTCTGGCTGAAATGTCTGATAAATATAATGCACAAACCAATTTGATCATTTTACTTTTCCCTGAATAAACCAGAAGTTTAATTGTATTGACCATGTCAATTATGAACCACTGTTTTTCAGTTTTATGAGCCAGTATTTGTCTACTCAGTGTCATATTCATGTTCAGTGTCATAGAAGATAGAGCTTGCAGTTTGAGAACTTAATAATGTCATGTAAAATGCATGCTTTTGTGTAAAATTCTGTGGGTAAAAGTGGGCAATGTAGAACAACTCAGGAGGCATATAGATATATGTTGGACACCATACCAGGGGGTATTGCCAAAAATGTTTAAGGTATAGTCTCTACCCTAAAGGAGCTTAATGTCCAGTGAGGGAGACAGATACAAAAAGGGACGTAATTTCAGCATATTTTGTATATATTATGAGAGAGGTAGTCACTGACAACTAAGTGAATATGAATAAGCAATATTCTATCCCGACTATTCAAGGAAGTCTTCCTAGAGTATAAGCAATGAAGGATGAGATGAATGTCAGAGTTAAACAAGACTAACTCTTTGCCTTACCTCCTACTCTTCATTAGAAATCCACTCAGTAAAGAAACCTTCACCAGATCTTAGCTGGGCATCAGATGCTGCCTTGGGAGTATACAGGTTCGTTATTCTTAATTCCTAATCACCCTCCTCACCCCCTGAATTACTTCTTCTCATCCCTTCCCTGAGAGGCTGAACTCTAAAGACCACATCACCCAAGCTTGATTGCCATGGGACTTCAAGTGAGTTTAGACCAAGCGGAAGCATCAGCAGAAGATCCCAGTAGAAGGAGACAGCTCAGGCTATTTATAATTCACCTTCCTTCCCAGATTTGTTGCAATTATGCTAGTCACTACATCCTTCGATCACTACTACTTCTGTTGGTGACCCTTTACTTTAGCAGCAGCTCTCAATTGGGCTCCAGGAATACCACTTCTTCCCTTGCGTACTGCTAGGGTCTGGGTGTTTCAACACCCTCTGAAGATTCCCTTATCCCTATCAACATTTCTTTGAAGTTTTCTTTCATTTAAAAATCTTATCCGAATTCTCACACAATGATGTCATCTGTTTTCTGTGAGACCCTGGCTGATAAAAGTGAGAGAGAAGGAAGAGCTATAACAAACACAAGCTTCATCTTGGGTAGCCTCACAAGCCACAATTTGGAGTGGAAGCATATTTGAACTCTAATAAAATGAGTTACCTTAGGAGACATCACCATGTACTTCTGAATCTCTATGAAAGACAGATATTCTAATGGCTGCTCTGTCTGTGCTTTAGGGTCGATGGAATGAAGCTCAAACCAGCAGGTATTTTGAGTTACTATTATGTGCTGGAACTGTTTTAGATTTGATGTGGTCTCCCTATATTTAAGTGTTAGTTCAATTATGCACACAGTGAACAATCAAGACATCCTGTGTGCTGCATGTAGTCCATGCGTGTCTAGTTCAAGACTGCGCCTCTACATTATGTCATTCTATTCTGGGAAGATTCAGATTTTGCCTTTCACAACCCAGTAAACTCCTTGGAATATACTTGGTATTATTAAGTGCTTGTTGAATAAATGACTGCGTGAATAACTGAAACAGTCTCTGCCTTCAAAGATTTTTAGTTTAGTCAGGAAGAAAGATAATCAGTGAGGAAGAGACACTATGTAAGTGCTACAAAAGTGCCATTCCTTGGGTTTGACAGTATCCCAGAGAAAGGGTCCATAAATCAAACTCAGGGCGTTCTTCCTAGATTATTTTTATAAAAATGTCCTTCAATAGAGGAGTGAATAAATGAAAAGAAATTCATTCATATGGTGGAATGCTATACTGAAGTTATATTGCTTGAATTACATATGCAGGTATCAAGACAGATAGGTCTCAAAAAGATAGTGTCAAGTGGAAAAAAATCACAGAACGATGCTAGAAAATAATATAATTTTCATAAAAATTTAAAATACACAAAGTATGCATATATATTTAAGAATGTATCCATGTATTGCAGAAGTTAAAAAGCAATATATGCACTGGAATGATATATGCCAACTTTAGGATGAAAGAAAGCATTTACCCCTGGGGAAGGAAAGCGCAGAAGGGGGAGGGAAGAACTGGAGTTTTATTTATATCTGTAATATTTTATTTATTTATTTATTCATTTATTTATTTATTTTTGGCATGGGCAGCCTCTGGGAATAGAACCTGGATCTCCAGCTTGGCAGGCGAGAATTCTTGCCACAGAGCTACCGTTGTACCTCCCTATAATATTTTATTTTTAAGAAAAACAGTTTGAAACAAATATGAATATATGTTGATATCCATTAAATTTGGGGGGTAGGTTCGCAGGTGTCTGTATATTGCTCTCTATACTTCTCAGTATGTTTGAAATATTTCATAATTGAGAAAATAATAATTATAGTATACTGTGACATCCTATGAGAAGAAGTGATGTTAATTCTAGGAAATATTCTTCCAGAGCTGAGAACGCTAAAAATGTGGTGAGCTGCTAAGTTGTACTGTATAGCTCTGATATGCTTGGTGTTTCCTATTCAGTGTCATGCTGACACACAGCTGTCGTAGTCGCTCCCTTCCCCAGCCCCTTCTACCTCTCTTTATCCTGAGCTTCCCCTGGGATTGAACACTGGTCACATCCAAGCTCATACAAAGCCCAAAGACCATCTTAACATGGTCACTGGACAAAAGTCCAAGGAAGGAAAAGAACATTTTCCTCACAAAGGATGGAAAGCATATTCAAGGGAAGGAAGGAGATAATAATATAAAAAGCCCAGGAAGATCCTTAAGAATGATCTAGTACAATTCCTTATTTACAAATGAGGAAATACTCGGCAAGAATGGCCTTTCTCTGTTGCAGTGGCTCATTAATAGTGAAGCTGGACATGGGACAGGTCCAGAACCCCAATCCTGGGGTCTTCTCATATCTGCACTCATGACAAAGAATTCTGGAGATTTGAGACCACCTAATCCAAGCCCCTTATACTATAAACCTGAGAAATAAGACTTTCAAGAATCCTCTCATCCAAGTATTGAAGAATTTCCAAGTCAGCTTCAATACCTTAAAAAATGCAGAATTAAGGAATTTGGGAATCTGATGCTGGAATATAAAAATTGCTAACAGTTTGAGAACCAGTGATTTAGATAGATTCTGAGAATCATTGAGTCGTAGAACTTGAGACTTCTGAGTCATCACTTTGTGCTTAATGCACACTGTAGAGGCTCTTTTTTTTGCCTAGAGGAATACTGCTCACCCATCCAACTGCCACTTTCCTTGAAAAGCCTTCTCTGACTTGCTCAGGTTGAATTGGTCTAAATCCCTCTTTTTCCTTCCAGATAATTTTACAAGTGAATAAAAATAAAATATATACTATGTGCTAATATGTATCCTCTTCCTCCTCCAAATTGCAAGCTTCTAAGGAACCTGTATCATGTCTGATTCATCTCTGAAAAGTAGAGATGGCTTAACAAATACTTATTGAATGAAATAAAGGAGTGATGTTTCACACTCAATACAGATATTTCTTGCAGAAACAATTGGATTTGTCTAGTATTATTACTGACACTGAAATTCTTAAAATTAATTACACCTAGAATAAAACTCCCCATAGATATACTATGAAATGGACTTTAAAAAGCTCTGGCAGGGGTGGGCGATGGAGGCAGAGTTCTCACCTGCCGTTATGGAGACCTGGGTTCGATTCCCGGTGCTTGCCCATGCAAAAAAAAAAACTCTGGCAGAACAATCTTCAGACAGTTGTAAATCCGACAAAGATGGAATAGCCTATCTCTGAAGGTAGTAAGTTTCCCAACACTGGAAAAGTTTAAAGAAAGAGTAGATAAACCCTGGAAACGGTTGTCCTAAAAGAAATTCAAACTCTGCATGAGGGGTTGAGCTAGGGGTCCTTAAATATTCCTTTTGACTAAGATGTTCTTGGATTCAGATAGTTTGAAGTTAGTCATTCACTCATTAGTTATTCAGTCAGTAGTCACTCACTAGTAGAAAGGGGGGACATACAAAGAAGAGAGAAAGCTGATAATAGCTTTGTGGAACTCAGTCTAGCAGAGAAAAACCACTCGGTCAATCCTTTGAGCACTCTGAAAAACAAGAAGGAGCACCTTTTGAGGGGTGGCACCAGTAGGCAGCATAAACTTAAAGGAATGTTATGTAAATATTATTTGAATGGTAGAAAGTACATTCTATTAACTAAACCAATCTAAGAGTGGAAAAGGCTCCACTTGGGTGGGAATAAGTACCCTTTCCCTTGAGGTAGTCAAGCAAAGGGGCTGGATGATTAACTGTTTGGGATACTATTGGGTGGCTTTTTATCCTCTTCAGAAGTTTGGAATATATTTAGGGCTACACTACATCCTGGTTTTCCAAGGACAGTTCCGATTTACATCTGTCGTCACAGCATAATTATTTGTTCTGCCCCATTTCGCTATGAAAAATGTCCCAGTTTGGATGATAAATCACATGGCTACCTACTTATAGATGATTCTAAAATCCCTTTCAACTTTAATAATCATGCTCAACATTTTGCCTAGGAGCTTTATAAAGAAGGTTATAAAAGAAGAAACATCTTGCTAGGGTAGAGAAGGGGATTTTGGAGTAAAGGAAACTGCCCAAGAGCCCACTGTATTATCTCCTCCATCCCCACAACCCAACTATTTCTTTATGTGAAAAACCCTTAAACCCATCTATCAATTCGAACCTCCCTAGTAAGTCATGAATTTTCACCTATCTTATTGACAGCCGCAATTTGATATCCTATATCACCTTAAATGCAACACATTTGGCACAGTTTGAAACAAAATCTGAAAGTTCATTTTAGGAGTATTTTCTGATGATATATATCTTTCATAACAAAAATTCATGTGAATATGGTAACAAAATAAGAAAATTAAATGCATGTGTTAATATTATGTATTGATTTATAACAGATCATGTAAAGCTTCCTGATCTTATCATAGAAACTGGGGAGTTGTGCATAGTAACAATATTCTATGCTAAATCTCATTCTGTAATGAGATATTACACTTCTTAACCTGGCACTATATGTTGTTTTTGAGCTCTCAATCATATTTAAATGATAATGGGGTCTTCACAAGGGGAAGAGTGTGGGTGTTTGAAATTTATATATTTCTAACTATGAATAATGTTATCGAAAAGCAAAGCTGTAGAAGGGTCCCAGACTTTAACACATGTCCACAGCTTTGTCATAGCTCTCTCCAAGACACCTTGGGTAAATTTGAAAATGCCTGCCATGAATATGCAAAGCTGCTGGAGGCCACAGTCTAAAAATACTTTGGAGAAACCCTATTGGATATTGAGGTGAATGAATCAGAGAATCCCAGAAACTGGGCAGACTTGCCTTGGCATGGATGTGTTTTGCACCACTGGGTGCCATCTGATGTAACTCATCTCTTGTCCCAGAGAGTTCAAAATCTCAAGATTTTTAAAGCTCAGATCTGCAAAGCCCCCAAAATGTTGAAAAGCCTTAAGTTTATAACCCAGCCCTGGAAGTGTGGCCGTAGGGCCTTCAACATCCTGCATCCCCTGGGAGCTTGCTAGAAATGCAGAATCTTGGCCCTCCCAGACTTCTGAATCAGAATTTGCATTTTGATAAGATCCCCAGGTAATTCATAAGCACTTTAAAGGATGAGAAACATTGGCCAAGCACATTTATCCAAAACCTCCATGTCTGAATTTAAATCTGGACTGTATCATTCACTATAATATTAAAATTGCAGGATTAAAACCAAACATCATGACTGACAGAGACGATCAGACTTCTCTATGCTAGCCCTCTGGCTCATCCTGCACAAAACCTTTCTGGATCCTGGTAAGCCCAGGGAATGGTCTCTTCTGCACAACCCTGCAACTTCTTTTAGCTTATGTGTTATCCCCCATTCTTAGAAAATAGCCGCAGACTCTTCCTCAGAAAGGCCAACTGTGGTCCATGAGGGTTGATCATCATTCCACCCCCACCAGCCTTCTGAAGACTTGGAAAGGGCTGTCTCCTAGAAAGAAAAAAAAAATGGAAAAGCAGAAAACCTAGTGCTGGGTTTTTCACACAGCCTGCTTGAGGCTCTGGAAGAGCATGAAATGTAATTAACACCAATGTGAAATCCGCAGTTGTTCATTATGAGGTATTCAATGCCATTGTTACCTGACCTATAAGCAGCTGTTGGTAACTAATGTAAATTGTCACTGGGATCTGGAATTATTATATTTGAGTGAAATAAATCTGCCTTTCAGATTGGTAGAGTAAAGAATGTCCTCCCCCCAACCCCCCCAACTCACCCCTGCCCCGCTATAGCCTGGTCATGCATAGTTATGGTCACACGTCTCACTTTTCCTTCTGCAATTCACTGCTTTTTATTTTTTTTCCCTGAGGTTCTGCTCTATTAGACATTTTTATTCCTGCAACTCAGGACTTTTGGCCATTGAAGACATAGTAAAGAGGTTAATCTGAGCTGAAGTAGATCAGATCTGTTACACTCATTCTGATTTATCTGACTCCCTTGCTGGTTCACCAGCTTGAAATCTTTGGCACTGGTTCAGGCCATGTCTCTGGTAGAGAGGTTTTGTAAAATTTTATTTTAAAGGTTGCTCTGTTTTCGTTACAGATGACATGGTTGAATCTCAAAGTGCCACAAAGTAAAATGCATATACTAAATTTGATATATATTTTTCCCCCTGGGGCCATAAAAATGGAAACAAATGCAATCTGAGGAGCTCTTTTCTAACTTCTGGGACACGCACTGGAAAATATGTTGGGTTTGTTGGACTTATTTTCGTTTTTTGGGTGCCGAAGACCCAAAGGCAGCAGCTGTTTTTTACATATGCTGATATTATTCCTAGCACAGTAAATACAGCTGTGCTGCCTGACGGGCAGAGAGAAACTTGGGCATTCTGCACAACAGGCTGGAGCTCTCTGGCTACTCATAAATGTAAGAAGAGCTTGGTGACCAAAAATATAAAGAGATGGAAGAAATCTTGCCTTGAAAGTCAAGAAGAGAGAAGACAAGAAAGGACCTGGGTTGGAAAACCCCTTGCTTTTAGCAGAAGACTTTACCATCCTTATGCCTTCCAGGTTCCGGTGCTGCCGTAGGATTCTGAAGGTCATTTTGGACTGCTTGAATTTCATAAGCAAAATGATTTCCAGAAGATGATTCAAATTGGGAATTGGTGGGAATTAAATATACGAATGTAATGAGACTAGTAGGTTATAAGGGAGTTTTTGTGATAAGATGATACAATCTTTGCCACTGATGAGCTTGGTTTTTGAATTGCAAGCAGGATAACGCTGTATAATTTAAATTTGAATTGTATTGATTGCAACATGATTGGCATTCTCTGTGGTGCTCTGTGCGGCCTCTGTCCCTAGTAGCCAAGGCTTAACTCCCCACACAGGAGCCTCTGCCCAGAACAATCCACCTGGGGCAATCTGAGACCACCCAGCACCAGATCCTTGTTTGAATCAGTCAAAGATCTAGCTCTGAAGAATTTCTCTCCCAGTCAGAGACAGGGGACCCTATATCTGTATATATATCCCAGGACCTGGGACAGATACCTGGAAGGCAAATGGGGATTTACTCCCATGTTTCCTTCAAAGTCTTGTGTCTTTGGGGAAAAGGGGTCAGCAACACCTTTATGACCGTGAACCTCTCTTTTCTGTAAACAAAACCATCTTGTGCATTGGGCTGCAGAGGCTGGATCTTAGGGTTGAATGCAGAGCGAACTCATGATTGCATCTTTCCTTTTGGAAGAAACCTCAGAACTGACCTAGGGAACACAAACACTTCACTTTATCGAATGATTTTCCTTATTTCCCTGAGGTCCAGAGATCTGAAATTGGTCACAGAGGTCCTCATAATAAATGCTCCACACTGAGGCTCTGCTGTGTCAAAAGTCCTGGCTGTTTCCAGAAAAAAGCATGCCCAATTTTCCTTACTCAGAGAACTGTTTTGAATTCACTTGTCTGCCTGACTTCAAAGACTGCCTTTGTTTACTAATCAGTCCCCAGTATTTTTTCACTTGGTCTATAAAGTCACCCTGGCAGAGGAAGAACTGACAAAGGTGGGGTCGGGGGTCCTCCACTCATCTTTCATCTCCACACAGCACTCTCACTGAAGGGATACTCAAGCTTCTCATTTTAGAGCCAGGGAGACATAATTGCTGGGGGAAATGACTGATGGATGGCCGTGCTGGCTCAGAGGGACCTGCGCATGCATCAATGTCTCGGGAAGGTTTTTTGAAAAGATGAGATCAACCAGGAGGGGCAGATATTTCTTTGGTTTCATTTTCCAAATGCTCTTGAGGAAAATAAAAAGATAAGCCCTTTAAAAATACCATTGCGAGAGCACTCTGAAGTTTATGGGGTAACCCACATTCTCTCATTTGGTCAAAGGACAGCAGTGGTTGTAACTGAAAAGTTTAGGCATCATGGAACTGCTTCTTGGTCACTTGTGTTTTTGTTAGCCAGCTCTCTTTTGTGATATACAGGTATATCTAACTGTGTTGTTCAGTCCTTGAATGAGCATAGCTGGTCTTAAATTCATACATGGATAATCCCCAGAGGTTCACCTGTAAATTGATATTTTGCAAGTCAGAGCCCATTTCACAGAAATTATGGCTATGGCTCCTCAAAAATGTCCCTAATTCCTAAGACTTTTATAATAGTCCATGCTTTCAACAGAATATAGTTAATAATAAAAAACTTTTTTCTATTCTGAATATTATTTTTGGATGAAAACACATCTTAAATAGAGGAAGATGTGGAGACAAGTGGAAACTTTAGTGGGGATATAAATAATTGAACACTTTCTGAAATTTCTGGGCATAAAGGCAATTGGCAAATTCTGAAACTTGTAGTTTTATTTTCTTACTCAGACATGTTAACTAGTCATGCTTATTAGATCTTGTCAGGTTAATTTTCCCTTTTTAAATCATAATTACAACTGAAAAAAAGAAAGTGCAGGTAAAGAATTTGTTTTTCTCTGTCTCAGGTAAACTATGAACAAGAGAAAATTACAAAAGAAGGTATATGAACTTACAAAAAAGATTGGTCTGAAGTGTGAAGCTAATTGACCTGTGGTCAGCAAAATTGTTGAAAATTATGAAGTATAACCCATGCATAATGTTTCCTAGCAGAAAAAAGTTTCTGTCAGGCATTGGTTCTCGAAGTGTGGTTCCCAGGCCAGCAGTTCTGTTTTACCACCTTAACTGGAAGAATGTCATAAATGCAAATTATCAGACCCCACTCAACACCTACTGGATCAGATGCTCTGGAGGTGGGTCCAGAAATCTGTGTTTTAACAAGCTCTCTAGGAGATTCTAAAGGCTACACTTTGAGAACCAGTATGGTAAAGAAACTCTGTGATGGGGCTTCCTGTGATGACCACTAGGTGGCTCTGTTGGTCAGGACAGACTAGTTGAAGACAGCTTGGTGGGTAGAGCAGAATTAATGACAGTCTAAGTAGTTATATGGAGGAGGGTGACTTATCTGTTGTTTGAATTTTTTTTTTCAAAGTAATCAGGAAGAAAGTCTAAGCGTATCTATTATACTAACTGGCCAAATCTATTTATGGGACATTTCTAGGTTTGGTTTACCTGACTAGGATTTGTTTGCAAAAATGGAAACTGTCATTAACATAGAAAAAACATAAAATTCTTTTTATATTGTACTGTCAAAAATCATTACTATGACCTTAAAAGACTATTTAACTGTTCCCTGATTAGATACTTTAAATTATATTAGAGTCACACTGTGACCAAGCTGGCAAAAAATGGAAATCAATGTTTAATCCAATCTTGGATTCTACCGTACTTTCTTTCTGTCCTTGCTTGGGTCTGCTGCTGGCTCTGTCTCTCAGCTCCATCCCCTCAGTCTCTCTAGCTCTTCCCATTTACTGTCTACCATAGCAACTTCACCTTCAGACCTTGGGACCCTACCCAATGGTCAGGTGCTCAAGATTCGGGATAGCCTTCAAGCCTTAGTCCATTCCACTGGCCACAAAAGCAGGTCTCCTTACTTTCAGGCAAAGGGAGAAAGCTGAAATTGAGGCCCTTCACTCCAGTAGCCTCTGGACTGGATGAATTTTTGTGTTTATATTGAGGAAATATACCACAGTTCAAATTTTCTAATACAAATCTGTAAATTCTTCAAAGGAAGAAGCACTATGAAGGTCCCTATAAATAATGCAACTCTCCTCTTTTTTTGTAGTCCCATTGTACTCTTTCAAAAAAGGAAGCTTCTTCACCCATAGGAGGTCTTTACCTGGGGTCCTTCAACATAGAATTAGATTTCAATGTAACTGTTTTCCTTTGTAATCTTATGTATTTTATCTTATGCATTTAAAAATCTTATTCTAAGAAGGGGTCCTTGGATTTCATCAGGCTGTCAGTGGAGTCATGACAAAATAAAGGCTAAGGATTCCTCAATAATACTTGGGAACATTGCCTCTACATCAGAGGAAGTATTACTTTCCTTTCTGGGCCCCACCAAGCAACATAAGAAATAATTACCCAGGGCCAGAGAGTAGACTGAGCCCTTGGCTAAGCTGACCAGCAATAGTCATACTCCAAAATTCAAGCCTATATCTCCAGTTCCTGAGGGAGAAGCATCCCTGCCTGCTCATAAGGAATACATCCACAATAGCCCATTTTAGTCTCCCCAGAGTCCTATACAGTGTAAGGCACATGATAGGCATTCAATACAATTACTACATATTGTTTGATTAAAGTAGAGTGGACTTAACAAGGGCAAATGAAAAACAGATGCCAGAATATGGGTCAAAGATTTGAGTTCTTCTACTTTGCTGTGTAAGTCAACAAAATGCACTCCCAGTTTCACAGGACTGAATAGGCACATTGGTTTTACAGCGACAGTTAGGGGCAATTGTGGCACAAGCAATGTATAAAATGTATCTTTTTCTGGGTAAAAAGCATTTCTATTTCAGGAGGCGTTAGGTTTTATAGCTATAAACTAATCTCAAGCACCTGGCAACTAAGGGGCAAAGTTCATATCTCATTCCTGCCAAAGCCAAGTCCTGTCATTCTGTTAATCTGTGCTGAGAACAAGAGACAAGGATTTCAGAGCAGGGTTTGTAGGGAATCAGATCTTCCCTCCCTTACAGAAAATTTAAATTCTATCTTTGTGGGACTCACGGAGAACTTACTTAACAAATGTTGCTATGGTGGAAATAAGCAATGATCTTAAAACCTACTTGTTTCCTTAAGAATCTATCTCAATAACTATCACTCTGTGATTACAAAATAGAGTTTTCCCTATAGTGCTTTTTTGTTGTTGTTGCTGTTTTTTGGCATGGGCAGGCACTGGGAATCGAACCCGGGTCTCTAGCATGGCAAGCGAGAGCTCTGCCACTGCACCACCATTGCCAACCCCTTACAGTGTTTTATTTTATTATCTCTAAACAATTTTTAAGTGATGAGGGCAGTATTAATCTCTATTTTAGCTGAGAAATAGACAAATGAATCCCCTTATCCACATTGTACATGACTAATTGGTCCTGGAATTAGAAAGAATCTTTCACATTTAGCTAGTCTTTCATTAAGAGCTGAGACCCACAGCGGAACCCCAGTCACTTGACTTTTCATAAGAAGTCCTTTTCCCATTCATAAAAGGAACTAGATTTTATCTCTCGCAGATGAAGCACTCAGCCTTTACCAGAGATGGTTATAGCAACACAAAAGACCATGCCCCTTCTCTAAAACAATACATCATTTTGGATTTTGTTGATTTTGTTGCTCTTGATTTAATTACCAGCCAACCAGTCAAGGAATTAGGGACATTCTTAAACTGTGGAATTGGGATTGAAGTCTTTACTTCAATTTTTCTCTATTATTACCATAGATTGACATATTGTATTTACTGTAGTGGAAGAAATCTTAGAATGTAAGTTTTATACAAACAGAGAATTTATGGACATACAGCAGAATGATATACGACCTTCATTGGGTTCAACAGATGAGGTTAAAATAGGAAGGTAAATGATCTTTCCTAGAAAGAAAGACTCTCTAGTTGATTTGTTGTGCTTAAGAAATCAGACCTTACCATGTACTGATATGCCTTTTACATTTAAACTAGTATCTGTATTGAAGTCAGAAGCCTTGCCAATATTGAGGATAAGAGTGGCAATACTGGTTAAAAATTGGCCTTCTGAGATTGTAAGAGACGTCACAGGAGCTGAGCACCAGTCACCCTTTAAGTAGAGCTGAACGACTAGGACCAGACAAGCACAAGCTGTGGGACTTCATCAAGACTTAGAAGGAAGAATACTGGTGCAAGTTCTGGGTACCAGGTCAGAAAACCAAAGTTAAGAAGTCAATTAGACACACAAGGACCACAATTAACAAACTGGAGTTGAAAGATGATTGGAAAATAAAACAGTTGCCTACTCACCTAACCTGGGTGAAGGCAGGTCACCTCCTGGGACCAGAGCAACCTAAATTATGAAATAAGGAGTTAGACCACATTCTATAAAGTACTGTAAGGTGCCCCAAGGTGCAGGCTGCATCTGGAAGTTAAGAAAGTTTGCATTAAGGAATATGATAGACTCTGCAGGAAAAAAAAATTACTGAGAACCTACTCTGTGCAAGGCACCGTGCTAGCCATGAAGGGATGGGAGAAAATAGTAAAGCTTAAAAAAGCAAGAATATCCATAAGGGAGAATGCTTCTCATTTCAGCTGAATTTAAAAGAGATTTCTTAACTTCTAGAGAGCTGTGTAAACGATTGTGCAATTAAATTCAGGAACAAGCTACACTGGCTCGAGAAGAAACAGAAGATCTCAATAAACCAATCACAAGTAAAGTGACTCTAGTGGTCATTAAAAGTCTTTCTACAAAGAAAAGCCAAAGGCCAGATGGCTTTACAGGGGAATTTTATCAAACATTCCAAAAAGAACTTACACCAATCCTGCTGAAACTTTTCCAAAGAGTTGAGGAACACTACCAAACTCATTTTATGAAGCTAACATCACTCAAAACTGGGTAAAGATGCAATAAGAAAGGAAAACTACAGGCCAATCTCCCTATTGAATATGGATGCAAAAAATTCTCAACAAAATACTAGATCTGTAGAATCCAATAACCCATTAAAAGAATTATACACCATGACCAAGTGGGCATTACACCAGGAATGCAAAGGTGGTTCAACACAAAAATATCAAATAGTGTAATACAGCATAGTAACAAATCGAAAAGGAAAGATCACATTATCATCTCAATTGATGCTGAAAAAGCATTTGACAAAACTCAACATCCTTTTCAATAAAACACTTCAAAAGGTAGGAATCAAAGATAACTGCCTCAATATGACAAAAGGCATATATGAAAAACCTATAGCCAGCATAGAACTTAATGGTGAGAGACTGAATGCCTTCCCCACAAAGATCTGGAATGAGACAAAGATGCCTTCTGTCACCGATATTATTCAACATTCTACTAGAAGTTCTAGCTAGAGCAATCAGGCAGGAAAAAGAAATAGGGGGCATCCAAATTGGAAAGGAATAATTAAAACTTTCATTATTTGCAGATGACATGGTACTATACTTGGAAAATCCTGAGAAATCTATGACAAAGTTACTTGAGTTAATAAACAAATTCAGCAAGGTGGTAGGATATAATATTAATGTGCAAAAATCAGTAATGTTTCTATACACAAGCAATAACCTGAGGAGTCAATTAAAGAAAAAATTCTATTCAAAATAGCACATAAAAGATTCAAGTAAATAGGAATGAACTTAACTAGGGATACAAATGACCTATGCACAGAAAACTACATAACATTGCTAAAAGAAATTAAAGATCTAAATAGGTGGAAAGACATTCCATGGACATGGATAGGAAGGTCAGTTGTAGTTAAGATGTCAATTCTACCCAAACTGATCTACAGATTCAACACAACACCAATCAGAATTCCAACAACCTACTTTGAAGACTTGGAAAAGCTAGTTACCAAATTCATTTGGAAGGGAAAGAGATGACAAATAGTTTAAAATATACTAAAAAAGAATGAAGTTGGAAGAGTAGCACTTCCTGATTTCAAAGTTTATCACAAAGTCACAATGGTCAAAACAGCATGGTACTAGCACAAAGATAAAGCGTTGACCAATGGAATTGAATCAAGAGCATAGAAATAGACCACCAAGTCCATGGTCAATTGATCTTCAACAAGGCCTCCACATCCATTGAACTGGGAAAAAACAGTCTTTTCAATAAATGGGCATGGAAGAACTGGATATCAATAGACAAAAGAATGGAAGGGACCCTTACCTTACACTATACAAAAATTAACTCAAAGTGGATCAAACACCTACATACAAGAACCAGTATCATAAAACTCCTAGAAGATAATGTAGGGAAACATCTTTAAGACCTAGTAATAGGAGGTAACTTCCTAAACATTATACCCAAAACACATGAAAGAAAAACTAGATAAATGGGAACTCCTCAAAATCAAATGCTTTTGTGCCTCAAAAGACTTTGTCAAAAAGGTGAAGAGGCAGCCAACCCAATGAGAGAAAATATTTGGAAATCACCTATTGGATAAAGATTTGATATCCTGTATACAAAAAGAAATCATACAAGGCAGTGCAACAGTGGCTCAGAGGCAGATTTCTCACCTGCCATGCTGGAGACCCTGGGTTCATTTCCTGGTGCCTGCCGCCATGCAATAAATAAATAAATAAAATCATACAACTCAACAACAAAAGAACAAACAACCCAATTACAAAATAGGCTAAAGATATGAATAGGCATTTTTTTCTGAGGAGCAAACACAAATGGATAAAAAGCACATAAAGATGCTCATTTTCATTGGCTATGAAGGAAATGCAGATCAAGACTACAGTGAGATACCATGGTCAGGTCCACGTGTCAACTTGGTCAGGTGTTGGTGCCTGGTTGTCAAGTTGGGTAAGTGCTGGCCTGTCTGTTGCTATGAGGAAATTTCATGAACTTAAATCATGACCACATTGGCTGCATCCACAGCTGACTGCATTTGCAATTGGCTAAGGAGAGTGTCGTCTGTAATGAGTGATGCAAATCTAATCAGTGGAAGGCTTTTAAGGAGGATTCAGAAGAGACAATCACTCTTCTCGTTTCAGCCAGCCAGCCTCTCCTGAGAGTTCATTGAGGACTTTCATTGGAGCTGCCAGCTCGTGGCCCGCCCTATAGATCTTGGATCTTTGCATCCCCATGGTTGCCCAGCCAGCCTCTCCTGAGAATTTGTTGAGAACCTTCATCAGAGCTGCCATCTCACAGCCTGCCCTACAGACTTTGGACTCGACATCCCCATGGTTACGTGAGACACTTTTATCAATTCTATATTTAAAGATATCTCCTGCTTATTCTGTTTCTCTAGAGAACTCTAGCTAATACAGCTTGGTACCAGGAGTGGGGTACCAAGTAATATCGCCATAATGAAGTGACCATGACTGAAAGGGGTTGTATAGACTCATGTGTCCCACCGATTAACATTACAAACATAGGTGAGTTCTTGGCTAAACTATTTCAAAGGTATGAATCTTGTAAAAACAGAACATAATATTGGGGAAAAGGGGAAAAACTGCTATTGTGTGTTACGGGCTATGTTTAACAGGAAGATATCAACAGTTCCACAACAATTCCAGTGGTAAAAATGGGGGGATGGGGGACAAGAGTTAAGGGGAGGTTTGGATTTTCTATTTGGTGAGGGTTTGTTTACCAGTTATTTTTCCCTTGTGAGCAATAAAAATAGTCTAAAATTGAGAGTGTTGATGGATTGTCGACTTTGGACATTATATATGATACCTAATGGATGGAGGTGACTGAAGAATACATTGAGAAGCAGAATGATGAATGGTAGTATATGATCAAATATTGTGCTGCTACAGAAAGGAACGAAGTTGTGAGGTATGTAATATTGTGAGAATGAACTGTGAGACTTTATGTGATGCAAAATAAGCCAGAAACAAAAGAGCAAATATTGTATAGTCTCATTTAGAAAATTCTTATAAGAATATTGGGGCCTTGATTGTAAGTTCTCATAGCAGTCATATTTAGTCCACAGAGGTTATTGTTATTTCTAGATTTTGAGAGACTGTGCTATATTTGTATAACCTGATACTTCCCTGGAACTTTTGGGGTCTGTATGACACCTAAGACTCAGAGTAGGAGCTATCCAGTTCTGAAGGTCAACATTGCTACATACAACAACGTTAAAGAAACTGAAGAAGAGATCAGGCTTCAGTTAGAGATAAGAATGAAACTGATCAGGTTGGGATTAAGGTAATTCAGAATACAGGGGTAAGGAAGACATTGGCTGTATTTTAGAACTTCACCTACTCTATGAGACCAAATTAATAAAGGTTTATTTTGTCCAGAACATAAATTTCCTGTAACACATAATGTAACACAGCCTGTATGGATAGATCATTTTAACAACCCAAACACAGGGAGCCTGGAATGTAATAAGGGCCTATAATTCTGTATAGCTTAATGTAATACCCAGATACATCCCAGAGTATGTTAAGCAGATAATCAAAAAGTATTAGCAAAGACCCTTGAGGCATGGGAGAAAATATATGGAACTTTACCACCAGGTAAACCCTTGATACTGCCTCAAACTTTATGGACTTCCAAGTCCATCTTGAGGCTTGGTCTTGTGAAGCTTATTTATGTAGTGGAGAAGCTAAACCTGCCTATAGGTATGCCTAAGAGTGACTTCTGGAGGACCCTCTTTTGTTGCTCAGATGTGGCCTCTGTCTCTTTAAGCCCAACTCTGCAAGTGAAATCATTACCTTCCCCCTAGATGGGCATCCAAGTGTGAAAGTCTCCCAGGCAATGTGCGATATGACACCCAGGGATGAACCTGGCCCTGGCACCATGGGACTGACAATGCCATTCTGACCAAAAGGGGGAAAAGTAGTATAACAAATAAGGAATCAGTGGCTGAGAGAGTTCAAATAGAGTTGAGAGGCTACTCTGGACACTACTCTCATGTAAGTTTCAGCTAGACACTACTACCTATCATAGTTTGCCAAACCCCAACCAAAACCATTCCTGCCAACTCTAAAGAACACCTAAGGCTTTATCTGAGATTCTATAAAAGTTCCATGCACTATGATTACTTTCCAGAAACCTACAACCTCCAAATGGGTTCTAGGCCAGATAATTCCTGAAACCCAGAGGGGCCATCCTCTCCAGAACATCAGTTAGTTCCATCCCCCTATCCCATATTATTGACAACACTTTCCAACATGAAAAACTTTAGAATGGGCATAGCTCAAACACCCCTAAAGATTGGGAGAAAGATCAAAGGAGAAGGTCGAGTTATACAGAGAAGGTCGGGTTTAACAAATGAGTATGACTGCTGAATCATTATATTGATATTTCTTTCAGTCTCCAGTATCTTGGAGCAGCTAAAAGTAAAAACCTAAAATCGTGGAATTGTAACCCATGCCAAACTCTGAAATCTGTTCTACAACTAATTGTTGCAATGCGCTTTGAAATTTATTGCTTTTTGTATATATGTTATTTTTCACAATAAAAAAACATTAAAATGCCTGAGGAATCCTGTTTGTTGGCACATTTATCTAGCTGCGCAATTCACAGAGATTCCTCCCTCCCCTTTTAACTTCCTTTCCCCCAAATGCCCCAGAAGGTGTACGCAGTAGACACTGTCAGCGTCCTCCCGCACCACCATTCCAGGACCCCAGCCTGGGCTCACTGTGAGCACCGAGAATGTGCTCAGCAGCCACAAGCAGGCAGACAAGGACAGGAGCTCCCCATCCTGGGGAGCAGCCCTCAACCAATGAGGATGAAGATGGTAGACAGATACCTGGCCTTGTTCTCTCCTCCTCTAGTGGGACAGTGAGAACTAGTTACATGAGCCATGCCCTAGTGGTATTAAGCTCCAGTTGCCAGCGCTAATTTGCTCATTAACACATCCTGTGCCCATCTCCTATCAGTGCTTTACTTTATCACCAACTAAATAAAATACCTACCCAATCACTGTCTTTGGGGATGCTTCTGGGGAAAGAAAACCTGATCGTACGGACACATGCTCACATACACACATATGTACATTTTTACAATCAAAATTATTTCACTGAAAGTTGGTATTTATAGACCAAGTACGTCTTGATGGTTTGCAGTGTTCCCAGGTTGCCAAACCACAGTATTTTGGGGGAAGTGAGATGGGAATGAGTTGAGAGCCAGGGGAGCTGCAGAAGGTGAGCTTTTCACTGGCAAGTTTCTCTTGGCCTCGGGATTAGCCCTGAAAAGAGGAGGCATATTCATCCCATTATCAATGAAGAAAAGTAGATTTTTACTTGTTTTGAGCTATTTAAAGGACTCAAGTATGAATTTTCTCTTTTATACATGAATAATATATTTTAAATGTTTACAAAAATGTAAAAAAGTTCTGAGGTCATAAATAAAAATAATACCAACAAATTTGCTTCTGAAGGGATTCAAACACTGTTATTTGTCTGAATATAACAGAACAGAAAGACAAATACATTAATGTATTACAAGTCTGCTTTTCCTCTGCCCAGAAATCTGTAGGAATAAAGAGGTAGGAGAAGGAAAGTGGAGGGATTAATTTTTAAATCCATGTTAAGTCTCAGTTTAAATGTTTCTCTCAAAAACACATTTTGGCAACAAAAGCATATTTCTCAGCTACCTTTTGGATAGAAGCTCCAATTCTTTTTTTTTAAAGCAGTTTTATTGAGATATATTCATATACCATACAATCCTTCCAAAGTGCATAATCAATGGCTTTTAGTGTAATCACAAAGTTGTACATTCATTACAACTTTAGAATTTTTTCATTACTCCAAAAAGAAACCCCATACCTCTTAGCAGTCACCCCAAACCTGCCATCCTTCCACATCCCTAAATAACCACTAATATAATTCTGTCTCTGTAGATTATTTATATTACATTTTAAACAAATGAAATCACACCATTTGTAGTACTTTCTGTCTGGCTTATTTCTCTCAACATAATGTCCCTATCAGCGTTCACCCATGATGTCGCATGCATCAGGACTTCGTTCCTTCTTACAGCTGAATAATATCCCATCATATGTACAGACCACAGATGGTTTATCCATTCCTCGGTTGAAGGGCAAATGGGTTACTTCCATCTTTCTGCAATTGTGAATAATGCCACTATAAGCATCAGGGTGCAAATGTCTGTTCATGTCCTTGCTTTTGCTTCTTCTGAATATATACCTAACAGCAGATTGTCAGATAATATGGTAATTCTATAGTTAGCTCCCTGAGGAAATATCAAACCATCTTCCACAGCAGCTGCACCATTTTACATTCCCACCAGAAGTGGATGAGTGCTCCTATTTCTCCACATCCTCTCCAACACTTGTAGTTTTCTGCTTTTTTAATAGTAGCCATTCTAGTAGGTGTGATATCTCACTGTTGTTTTGATTTGCGTTTCCCTAATAACTAGTGATATTGGGCATCTTTTCATGTAGTTTTTAGCCATTTATATTAATGCTTTGAAATATGTCTATTCAAGTCTTTCGCCCTTTTTTTTTCTTGGGCAGGCACCAAGAATCGAACCCAGGTCTCCAGCATGGCAGGTGAGAACCCCACCCTTTTGCCCATTTTTTAAACTGGATTGTTCGCTCTTCACTGTTGAGTTATAGGATTTCTTTACAAATTCTTTATACATTCTTATCAGATATGTGACTTCCAAATATTTTCTCCCACCGAGTAGGCTGCCTTTTCACTTTCTTGACCAAGTCTTTTGAAACAGAGAAGTTTTTAAGTTTGAGCAAGTTCAATTTTTTTTCATGGCTTGTGCTCTGGGTATAAAGTCTAAGAAATGACAAGATCTTGAAGATGCTTCCCTACACCTTCTTCTAGGAGTTTTATGGTCCTGGTTCTTATAATTAGGTTTTAAGCCATTGTTTCAGTTTGCTAAAGTAGCTGGAATGCAATATATCAGAAATGGGTTGGCTTTTTCAATGGGTATTTATTAGGTTACAAATTTACAGTTTTAAGGCCATGGAAATATCCAAATTAAGGCATCAAGAGGAAGATACCTTCTCGGAGGAAAGGCTGCTGGCATTTGATGTTCCTCTGTCACAAGGAAGGGCACATGGTGATGTTTGCTTCTCTCCTGGGTTGGTTTCAATGGATCTTTCTTTCCTCCAGCTGCTTTTCTCTGAATTTCATCTCTTAGCTTCTTTGAGCTTTCTCAGTTTCTTCTTGTATCCTCTCATAAAGGACTCCAGCAAGGGGATTAAGACCCACCTTGAACAGCTGGGTCACTTCTCTATGGAAATAACCTAATCAAAGAGTCCCACCCAACAACAGGTCTGCCCCCACAGGAATGGATTAAGGGAATATGGTCTTTTCTGGGGTACATAACAGCTTTAAAGCAGCACATCTATTTTGAGTTAATTTTTATATACAATGTGAATTAGGGGTCCTCTTTCATTCTTTTGGCTATGGATATCCAGTTCTCCTAGCACCATTTGTGAAAGATACAATTTTCTTCCTGTTGAATGGATTTGGCAACCTTGTTAAATATCAGTTGGCCATAAATGTGAGGGTCTATTTCTGAACTCTCAATTCGATTCCATTGGTCATTATATCTATCTTTATGCTAGTATCATGCTGTTTTGATCACTGTAGCTTTGTAATATGCTTTAAAGTCAGGGAGTGATCTAAATGCACAACCAAAAGTTGTGATCAGTACTTGGCCATGCTGCCTCCTCCATTCTTTGGGGAGGAGGGCTTCCATGTTCCTCCATGTTCCTCCCCATCTGCCACAGCCAGCCAGGGACTAGGCCCAAGGGTACTCACCTCAAGAGGGAGGGTAGGTTCTGGCAGCTGCCATGGAGCGAGGTATTCCCAGTTTTTTACTGTAGTTTATCAGTCTCTTCATCTTCCTCTTCCCTAGATGCTGTACAGTGCTCCCCTGGCCTCTAAAGCTCCAGAACAGCTGTTTCAGATAGTTTCTGCTTCAGCTGTTCTATCTGAACTTTTGGAGAAGGAGTGAGCCCTGTAGATCCCTACTCTTCTATCTTCTCCAGAAGCTCTCCTGCCACCTTCCATCAAAGTTCTCCCCAATTTCTTTTATATTATTCTTCTCTCAATTGACTATCTTCTTTGGAAACTGACTGGAAAAGTCTATAACAACCAAAGATAAAATGACTTTTTGGTGAAATAGCCACATCTATATGCTGAGGCAGGGCATTGTGGAAGAGCCAAAATAAAACTGCTGAGTGCCTGTCTCCTTCAATGAATTATTCAGGTAATAAATACATTGGGGAATAGATTACCACCTGCCAGAGAAGTGCTTGTATGAATTTGAGGGATGGAGGATATCCCCTGTCCTTCTCTTCTCCCCAGCTGCCAGCAACTCTGTGAAGGAGGTTGGCTTATTTAGCTGAAAGGTGGTGGCTGGGATGTCTTACTGTTTGTGCTGAGCACAGTATCCCCCGGCCTCACAGGAAGTAATCCCACCTCACTAAGAGACTAAAGAATCCAGAGGTCAAGGCAATAAAATTCATTGTGTTTGGTCAGAATAAGAATTCCTTCAAAAAGGAGAGACATCTTCTTGGAAGCAGGACTCCAGACAAATAGTACCTATTTGGCAGGAGGAACAAGGAAACAGAAAGGGAAAAGAGCAAAAGATACAATTCTCATGGAATTCCTAAGTACCACTACAGTGAGAAAGGCCCAAAGAAATGTTTGCAAATTGCTCATTTTTCTCCTGAACCCATTTCTTGGGACTTGAATGGACTGAATTGACTTGGTATTTATAGATAATGTCTTATTCTCAATATTTCACTTCCCATGTACCAGGCATTCAGTTTGCCTTTTTGTAGTGCCCAACTCGAAATAATCATTTAACAACATCAGGATTGGCTTTCCTTGACCACAAAACATATTATTACCAGGTAAACTGTCTGAGGTCTGATCTCAAGTCAGGTATATGGAAGCAAGGGAGGCTGGCCCAATGGGACTGGTCATCAGGGGAGCCCAGGATGAAAGCAATAGAAGCTCCAGGATGAGCAGTTGTATTTAATAAGCACCTATTATATGCCAGGCATTGTGCCAGGTTCATTATATAGTATATATTAATACATTCTCAAATTTAATAAGTATAAAATCCTGTGCTTGGTACATTATATATATCCTATATAATTAAGTTATTTATACAGGAAATTACAATAAATATATTTAATTCTGTAATTACAACCCAGGGGTTGGTAGTTCTTCTTTTTCTTCTTTCATAGCTTAGAAAATTCTATTTGTGCATAGGCACAAAGACTATTGTCGGTAGAGCTAAGATTTAAATCTAGGTCTGTTTCTTTCTCTATGTTGTGAAATCTCCCGTTAGAGAACATGTCAATTTTATAAATTTTGTATTTTCCTCCTCTCTTTTCTGTATCAAACAGGAGGGCACTGGCATAAATGCCAGTACTAGCAGTCTACTGGTCTCATAAAATTTGGGCAGAGGCCCTTCCAGAGGGAAATAGATGCATAAACTGTTAATACTAGAGGGGGTCTTAGACTTCTATTACTCACATGAGAAAACTAATAATCAGAAAGGTTAAACTACTTGTCAGAGACCACACAGCATGTTAGTTATAGAGTGGGGACTAAAATCCCAGATACCTTATTAACAAATTAAGGTTCTTTGCTGATGTGTCTCCTTCTATTGAATGTGTCAGAAGTGTTCATTTGATATTAAAAAACAAAGCAACTAAAAGCCCCTTATTTAAAAAAAAATAGAGGAGATTAAAATGTAGAGGGAAGTCGATGATGTACCAGAAGCTCTTCAGATTCTTATGTTTTGGTCACAAACTATGTCTCGTCTCAGATTCTGATGAGTCTGGGCAAATTCCAGTGGTCTGAATACATTTGTGTGAAAGGCATATGTTCATGTTCTATCGGTAATAACTCAGTTAAATGACTGTCGGAGACACAGAAAACCGCACATCAGGCCAGTCTGGCATATCCTCTGCAGCGATTTATGAGACTGTAGAGGAAGGCAGTCTGGAGTGAGATGTGGCGCCTGCAGGGGCTTCCTGGTGGCTCCATCAGCCCCTGCTGTTGCTGCAGCTGCCCAGCAGAACCCTCCCGTAGAAATGCAGCTCCGAGCAGAGTTTAACATCATCAATATTTGCACAGAGAGAGTGACTCTTTCCTGCTTCCACTTCATCACTGCAATAGGCTTAAAGAGTTTTTTGCCCAGGAAGAGAAAAATGAGTCTCTGAATTTGTAAGCATACAAAGACAGCATGGCAAGGAGCAGAGAATTTTTTTTTTTTTCTGGCATCAGAGGCCTGAACCCATCTTCAATTAACTGTGTGCCCTTGGGCAAGTTCCTTGACACTGACTTCAGTGAACTTGTCTGTAAAATGAATGAGGTAGAGGATGATCTGTAAGGATCTTTCCAGGACTTATAAGTCAATCAATGTTTACCGAGTGCATACCTCGGTGTGATGTCCTAGGAATACAAAGTTGAATAAGGCAAGTCCCTATTTCAAGGAGCCCAGAGCCTTGTGGGAAATACACCAAATAACGATTAATTTATAACGACAGCTGCACTTTCTGTGCACTGGAGGTATTTCATGTTTCATGTGCTTTAACCTGCTTTATCACCACAACAATCCTTTGAGATAGTTAATGTCACATTATTATCATTTCCATTTTACCGAGAGGAAAGTGGAATTTATACAGAGTAAGTAACGTGGCCAAGGCACATGTTTAATAGATAAATGCATAATGTGCCTTGGCGACACAGAAGACAGTTAGAAAAGACTCTTTAGAGGAAGTGACATTCAAGTTTGCCCTGAAAGATGAATAGTTTACCACCAAGGTGGAGAAGGGATGGCAGAGAGGGAAAGGACACTCTTAACACAAGGAGGAGTATGGGCAAAGGCATAAAGTACATGATCCATTTAGGAAACCACAGGTAGTTTCTTGTGTGTGCCTGGAGTTTAGCATATAAGGGAAGGTCTAGTGGGAGTCTGAACAGATTGTGGCCTGGCAGTTTTCAGTTTGCATTCTAAGATTTTTCCTGTGTTCTTTAGCCAGCCATAATACAGGAGCACTCATAAATCAAGGAAAGTGATGTTCATTCCCTAGCAGCTGCGTGTAGGATTACTGGGAGAGAAACTACAGAGACAAGAACCTATCAGAAAGCCTTCACATAGGACAGCTAAGGGATGGTAAGAGCCTGGCCAAGGGACAGTGATTAACTCCTATTCAAGATAGCTTGAAAGTCAATTCTTCCAGAGTTGTCAATGACTCTTTTTAGTTGCTACAAATCCTCGTGTCCACCCTCTGAGAAAATTACCTAATATATTATTAATTTTAGAGAAAAGTCTCTCCTCATCTCTCCACCAGTTGATTATATGTCAACACTTTTAACATATGGCTGATCACACAGTAACCTCTTAAAAATATCTAGTAGGCTACTGTTATTTGTTAAGAGCAGGTGAAGCAAGGAGGAGTACCATGATGGGTAATTGCTCTGGGGTCCAAAGATGGCAGAGCAAAGGCAGGGACAGTGGGACCCATTGGGTTAGTATTTTACCCAGCTCTTCTTACCTATTTGGGATTTTCCTTATCCTCCACACAAAAGCAAAAACAAAAACAAAAACACAAATATTAATAGGGGAAAAATCCAACATTTGGGCAACATTATAGTCAACTTAATTTCCTGCCAACCAAGGAAAAATAAACACCTTTGCAAAGAAGGAAGAATTTTGTTACTGATAATACATTTTTAAACATTTCTTTTGAGATATACTTCACATACTATAAAATCCACCCATTTAAAGTGTAAAATACAGTGCCTTTTATATAGTCACAGAGTTGTACAATCATCACAACAATCTATGTTTAGAACTTTCATCACCCCAAAAAGAAACCCCATATCCATTAAAAGTCATTTCCCATTTCCGCCTGAAACTCTCAGCCATGGGTAACCACAAATCTAGTTTCTGTCTCTATGGATTTTCCTATTATGGATATTTAATATAAATGGAATCATATAATATATGATCTTTTGCAAATGGCTTCTTTCACTTAGCTTAACGTTTTCAAGGTTCATCCATGCATGTTGTTGTAGCATGAATGAGTATTTTGTTCCTTTTTATGACTGAATATTATTCCATTAAATAAATACATCACATTTTCTTTATTCATTCTTCAGTTGGAAGACATTCAAACTGTTTCCACTTTTTGGCTGTTATGATTAATGCTGCTATAAACAAGAGTGTACAAAATTTTGTGTGGACATATGTTCTCATTTCTCTTGGATATATACCTAGGAGTGCAATTGCTGGGCATATGGTAACTCTATGTTTAACAATTTGAAGAACTGCCAAACTGTTCCAAAGTGGCTGCATCATTTTACATCCTCATCAGCAATGTACGAAGACTCCGTTCTCTGCATCCTCGTCAGCACGTGTTTCCTACCTTTTTGATCACAGCCGTCCTAGCGCGCATGAAACGGTATCTCGTTGTGGTCTGGACCTGCATTTTTCTAATGGTTAATACTGCTGAGCATTTTCTCATGTACTTATCGAATGTTTATTTAACTTCTGTGGAGAAGTCTATTCAAATCCTCTGCCCATTTTTTAATTGGGTTTGTCTTTTCTAATGGGGAATGGTAAGAGTCTGGAGACAAATTCCTAAGCAGATAATCAGATATATCATTTACAAATACTTTCTTCCATCTTGTGGATTCTCTGTTCACCGTTTTTAATGGTATAATTGGCAATACAAAGATTTTTAATTTTGATCAAGTCCAATTTATCTATTTTTATTTTTGTTGCTTTTCCCTTGGTGTCAAAGCTAAGAAACCACTGCCTAGTGCATGTCCATGAAAAGTACTCTTAAATTTTCTTCTAACAGTTTTACAGGTTTTGCTCTTACATTAAATCTACAATCCATTTTGAGTTAAGTTTTGTATATGATATAAGGAAGGGGTTCAAATTCATTCTTTTGCCTGTGGTTACCCAGTTGTCCTAGCATGATTTGTTATAAAGACTATTCTTTGCTGATTGAAATATCTTGACCCCTCTTTCAAAAATCACTTGACCATAAATGTAAGAGTTTATTTCTGGACTCTGAATTCTATACCATTGATCCATTAGTTGATTCTTATGTCCATAACACATTGTTTTGACCACTGTTGCTTTGTAGTAAATTCTGAAATTCAAAGGTATAAGTTTTAACTTTGTTCTCCTTTTGCAAGATTGTTTTGGTTATTCTGGGTCCCTCGGATTCCCACATAAATTTTAGAACCAGTTTATCAACTTCTGCAAAAAATCTAGCTGGAATTTTGGTAGAAATGGCACTGAGTTTGTAGATCAATTTGAGGAGACTTTCATCTTAATATGATGATAGTCTCAAATCAAAGGTTTTTGATCCATGAACTGGAACATCTGTTTATTTATTTAGATCTTCTTTAACTTCTTTAAACAATATTTTATGGTGTTAAATGTACATGTTTTGTACTTCTTTTGCTAAATGTATTCTTATTTTATTTTTTAATGCTATCTTACATAGAAATGTTTCCTTAATTTCATTTCAGATTGTTCATTGCTACTGTATAAAAATAATACAGATTTTTTTAGAAAATATATGATTTTATTAATAAATAGTACAAAAGCGTCAGTGATAACTATCTAAACATTGAATTCTTTAAGCATCCATGTCTTGGGTTTAATATTGTGCATACTGGCCTCCATGCATTGCAAATAAACACATGAAACTATTTCCCATTTCCATGCGTAGGTATTCAGTTATAACCCCATTTACAAAGTATTATACACAAGATAGCCCTTCGTTATAATTAATATTCATTCGGACAGCCATAATTTAATGAATATTAAATCAAACAACAAATATCCTATGTTCAATATGTTCTGGATATTATACAGGTTTCAATATTTAATGTTATTTAAAACTCAATTTTCTTTAAAGGGATACCTTTTTCATATGTGGGTGGTCAACTTTTACATGTGGGTGCTCAACTGAAAGTTGAGGAATGCGTTCTTTGACCATAATTACAAAATTCAATAACAAAAGAGGGTGTATGCTGCTTCTTCTAAGAGAACTGATACATTTTCTCATCCTCTTTTTCTCCAGGCATCGTTTTGCATATTACTAATGAAAGTGCTTAAAAGCACTGTTCTAGTTTGCTTGCTGCCAGAAAGCAATACACCAGAAACAATGGCTTTTAAAAGGGGGAATTTAGTAAGTTACATGTCTACAGTTCTAAGGCCATGAAAATCTCCAAATAAAAGCAAGTCTATAAAAATGTCGAAATTAAGGCACCATCAAGAGGTTACCTTCATTCAAGAAAGGCCGATGAAGTTCAGAGTTTCTCTCTCAACTGGAAAGGCCCGTGGAGAACACATCCGCTAGCTTTCTCTCCAGGAATCTTCTTTCACAAAGCTCCCCTAGGGGCATTTCTCTTCTTAATCCCCAAAGATCTCTGGCTGTGTGGGCCCTGGTGGTTCTTGTGATTCTGCTCTGTTGCTCCCCCTCGCTCTGCAGCTCTCTCCAAAATGCTTCCCCTTTTAAAGGATTCCAATAAACTAATCAAGACTCACCTGGAATGAGTGGAGTCATTTCTCCCTCTCTTCAAAAGTTAATATCTACAATTGGGCTTGCCACATCTCTGTGGAGATAATCTAATCAAATTTCCAGCATCCAGTACTGAATAGGATTTAAAAGAAACGGCTGCCACCACAAGATTGGAGTAGGATTAGAACATGGCTTTTCTAGGGTACATAAATCCTTTCAAACCAGCACATTCCACCCTCTGGACCCTAAAAGAGACATGTTTTTTCCCATATACAAAATACATTCATCCTTAAACCATTTCAGTAACAATTCAAATATAATACAAGGTTAAAACCGTAGAAAGACTCATCGAAGTCAGCTACAGCCATGGGCAGTACTAAGGCAAAATTCTCCTCTGCCTCTGGACCTGTAAAACTCAAAACAAGTCATTTGCTGCCAAGATACAAAGGAGGGACAGTCATAGGACACATGTCCCCATTTCCATAGGGAGAAATTGGAAGGAACACAGAAGTTGCTGGACCCAAGCAGTATCGAAAACTTGCATGACAAACTTCATTAGATTTCAAGGTCTGAGAGTCATTTATCTTCAGAGCTTTAGAAAGCGGCAGTCCCACCCTCTCCAAGGACCTACGCAGTGGCCTGTCTCTTTCTGAAAGCAACCTTAGGGGACATTGGGGAGACCATATTTTTCTGGGCTCCACCCTCTGCAAGCATCAGGGCACACCTAGGCTCTCTGTCATCTGCTCAACCCCTCTATGTGGTGGTAGCCAGGCTCTCCAAGGAATGTGCTCCACCCTCTCCAAGGCCTGAGGTGACATCACTCTTCCACTGCAAGGAAGTGAAAGGCCCATCCTGGGGTTGGGGCAAATGAAACCTACCCATGGGCTTGGGTGTGTCTGCTCTCCTGGCCTGAGGTTTCCTGACTTGAGACTTTAGCTTTCTTAGTTCTGCCTCTGAAGTTATTTTACCTTCACATTGTCCCTTTTCTGAGACCCCCAGTCCAGACTGGCAGTGGCTCTATTTATTCAGGTCTCATAGCACTCTGGTTGGCTTTCTAGGTAGTAAGCAAGGATTGTGCCCATCAAACAGCAGGAGTTTCCACAAATCTTTCCTGGATTACTCCATCTCCAATCATGGCTTTCTCTGAAAGTACCAATCCCAAAAATCTCTTCACAGGAACATTATAAAATTTAAAAAGTGGTTCTTTATATTTAAAAAAATCAATTTCCACCAACACTAATGCTAAAAGTGACAGCAATTATATTTCCTTGCATCCACAAAGTGATATTTCCATGAGTTTACTATTATGTGCAAATTTATTTCCCTTAAGAAGTAAAATGAAGTTTGAATAGTACAGTCTGTGAGGTGGTGACATCTGCAACTGCCAGTTCTTGCCCATCAACAAGTCCCAATTCTTTCAATGTCTTCGAGAGTTTTGACCCTGTTTGCTCTTCAACAGAGATTACTGACTGTAAGTAAAGTGCTCTGTTTTCCCCCTAAAGTGACTCTGATGGCTGGAGATTTCATCTGCAGAGATGCATTGCCGGTTAGATAACCCAAAGCTTCCTGTTGTTTAGCTGAAGGAGAAAACTGAATATTTTGAGGAAGTTGGCTACAAGCTGGACAGTTTACCTTTCTCTCTGCTTCAAATGTATATGTGTACAGCCAATCCACGTGACTGAACACCAAGTAATTATTAAGGGGAACGTATGCGCTTGTGGCTATTTTAAAAACTGAAGTGGCACACACAGCTGCAATGACTGCATTTGTGGAAGCTGCTGCAGGAATGATTTGTTTAAAACACCTTAGTGAGTCTATATGTAGTATCTCTAATATTATATTGTGATACTGTCTGTAGGGATTTTTGGAAAATCCACTGAATATGGTCAGTATCACCTCCATCTAATGGTACCCCTTCTCCAAAAGGTTGCTCCTTAGGCTACTGCAATATTCCTACATACTCAATACAGGTCCTGGTAGCCTGGCCATAGATGCAATGGTGCACATGGGAAAATTAACCTGAGCTGGATAAAGTTCTAGTGCACATTCAATACAACCAGTCATTCCCGGCAGAATCACCCTGGCATTTCCTTTAAAACCTTTTGTTCCCCCATCTATCAAAGGGACAGTGGAGCTTAGATCTAACATACCATCTTCATGTTTTAAAAGAGATAGCAGCATGCCATTTATCCATCTTCTGGCAATGATAGGGCCTGGTCCACATAAAATAATACAAAATTGTTGATAGAAAGTATCATTAAAATCCTGAATCTTGTTGAAATGTGGAACTGCGTTGCAATTAAAAATTCTATCATTTAGAAATTCAGCAGCATCTTCAGCTTTAGGTTTTTCAACATCTTTAGGCCTAAACAACAACTGCCTATTCAGATTGGAAACATCTACAGTGTCCATGTCTATAACATGAATCTGTCTAAAACCAGACAATGCCAGAGCTTTCAGCAGCTCACCTCCTAAGCCCAGCTCCGGTAACAAGAGTTTTACATGTACCTGACAAAAACTGGAGAGATTCAGTGCTCAGTTCAAAATAAGGATCCACATCTCTCCAGGAACTTCTTTACATGGTTCCAACAACTTTCCCAGTCTCCAGTGTCCCCAGACCCACCATCAACAGATATTTTCTCAGCCAGCAGCTTCTCTAGTCTCCTTTTTTTCTTCTCCAGCTCCTCACCATCTGCCATATTGTTTTCCCAAAATTGATTTTTGTATATTGATAATGTATTCTGCAATCCTGCTCAACTCCTGTATTAGTTCTAATAGTTTTTGTGTGGATTCATTATTATTATCTGTATATTACATGTTATTTGCAAACTTATATGTTTTACTTCTTTCTTTCCAATCTAGATGCCCTTTATTTCTTTTTCTTCCCTAATTGTCTAAGCTAGAACACACAGTACAATGTTCAATGGAAGTGATAAGAGTGGACATCCTTGTTTTATTCCTAATTTTAGGGCAGAAAGCATTTAGACTTTTGTATGATATTAGCTATGGGAATCGATACGTTTTAAATCTATTCTAATTTATATGGTCTCTCTCTCTCTCTCTGTCACTCTCTCTCCTCTTCCTTCTTCTCTCCATCCACCCCTTTTCCCTTCCTTCCTCTTTCCTTCCCTCACACTCTCTTTCTCTCTCTGCTTGTTTTCCTCTCCCTGGCATTAAACCCTTACCTGAGGCAGTCCAAAGAGGCAGAATGGGGATTGGAGTAAATTAACTGGTAGAGCTTTTCTAAAGACTGGCAATTAATTATTTTTCTCTTAGAAGAATTATCCTAACTCATGCCACCTCCCAGAGAAAGGTCAGTTCTAATAGTCCTCATGCAGGTGTTCTAGGATAAGTCTTTATTTGTAGCCATTGGGATGATTATCAATTTTTCTGTTTTTGTTTTTGTTTTGCTATTGTTCTTTTCGTTGTTGTTAGCAGAGGATTGACGTGATTAGATTTCTGCGTTAGTGGAATCTCTGTTATTATTTCTCATTGAGGCTACATGAGAATCGTTTGTTTCTACTTTTGGTTCTTGGCACTGAGGAAAACCTAAGAGTACTAACTTGTTTATGAACTTGGATTTTTAAAAATATTTTTAGTGACAAATCTTCACACATATATAGTCCATACGTGGTGTACATTCAATGGCTCATAGTATCATCACATAGTTGCGTATTCATCACCATGATAATTTTTTAGAATGTTTGCATCATTCCAGAAAAAGAAATAAAAAGAAAAAAGAACAAACTCATATATATCCCCCTTAGTCCTTCTCATTGACCACTAGTATTTCAATCTGCCCAATTTATTTTCCCCCTCATATACATAATACATAAATAAATACCCTATTATTTATGTATTTTTTATCCATATTTTTTACTCATCTCTCCATACCCTGGATAAAAGGAGCATTAGACACAAGGTTTTCACAATCACACTGTCATACTGTAAATGTTAGATCATTATACACAGTTTTCAAGAATCAAGGCTACTGGAGCACAGCTCAACAGCTTCAGGTACTTCACTCCAGCCAAATCCAATACACCATAAACTAAAAATGGATATCTATGTAATGTATGAGAATAACCTCCAGGATAACCTCTCATCTCTGTTTGAAATCTCTCAGTCACTGAAACTTTATTTTGTCTCATTTCTCTCTCCCTCCTTTTATTCAAGAACACGTTCTCAACCCCATGCTGCCAGGTCCCAGTGAATCCCAGGAGTTCTGTCCCACTTTGCCAGGGAGATTTACATTTCTGGGAGTTATGTCCCATGCATTGGAGAGGGCAGGGAGTTCACCTAATGACTTGGCTTAGAGAGAGAGGCCACAACTGAGCAACAAAAGAGGTCCTGTGGGGGTGACTCTTAGGCATAATTTTAAGTAGGCTTAGTCTATCCTTTGCAGGAATAAGTTTCATAGGGGCAAACCCAAAGATCGAGGGCTTGGCCTATTGATTTGGTTGTCTCCACTGCCTGCAAGAATATCAGAATTTCTTCAAATGGGTAAGCTGAAAATTTCTTCCTTTCTGCCCTGTCCCCCAAGAGGATTTTGCAAATACTTCTTTATTTACTACTCAAATTACTCCGAGATATATTGGGGCATCACACTAACCTAGATAAACCAACAAGATCACATGCCCTTTGTAAGATTCCATGGACTTATGAGGCTCAACTAAACAGACCATACAAGTTAAATTTGGTAATGGACTACCCAAAATATAAAATTTTCACCAAATAAACGTCTCTCCCTCTGGTCTCACACAGAAGCTGAAGTTGTAAAATATGGACGATATCATCCTTTACCCTGTATTCTGATCTACCCCAGTCCTATCCAGATCAGCTTCATTCATATCTCTAGTCAAAAGCTGATTTCAACAGTTCCTGCATGGTGTGGAGCTGACTTTCACAGTTTCAGAGCTCTAACTCTGAGTCTCAGGTGTCACATAATACCTGCAGTTTCTGGGAATGATGAGATTATATACAAACAGTTCAGTATCTCAGAATTCAGAAATAACAGTTACAACTCCTGAATATATGTGACTGCTGTGAGAGCTTACAATCTAGGACACTTTATAATAATGGATTTGTAATTTAATAGGTAGGTTTTTAGTACAGCTGTAGCAGAGCGAGAGAAATACCATGCATTTTGGTTTGGTTTGCTTCCCTCCAACACACCACTCATTAAAAATTTAGATTGCTTTGTTCCTACTAAAGTAAATATTTCTATCATTAAAAGAAGAAATACAGATTTGAAGTACAACTGTGTACCTAAGGACTAATCCTCAGCTACTACAATTCTATTCTTTCTCTTGTGCCTCTTTGTGATTCAAAGAGAATTGATTTACATTTTCCTTTCACATTTTGGCTTGGTATAGAAATCCTTCATATGTTCAAACCTGTGAATGTTAATGTTTCAATTAGAGTTGAACTTCTTTTCCCTAAAAATTCTTTTTATACTTCTGACTTCTTTCCTAATGATTCAAACTTGCAAACAGAATGAACTGTGGGTCCAGGATGTTTAGAATAATGGAATGAATTGTGGGTCCCAGGTGTCTAGACTAATAGCTATCAAACATTAATGGGCCTAAGTATAACCTTGGAAGTTTGATTAAAAAGCACATTGCTGGGCGAGCCACAATGGCTCGGCAGGCAGAGTTCTTGCCTGCCATGCCGGAGGCCCGAGTTTGATTCCTGGTGCCTGACAGTGCAAGAAAAAAAACGCACATTGCTGACCTACTCTGACAGATTCTTTATCTGTAGTATGCAGTGTGTACTGCTTCTCAACAAAATCCATTTCCTTTACCCTTGACATACCCCTAAACCACACATCTCAGCCTTCCATGCCCTGAGGTATAGCTATGCGATTGTGCTCTTAGTAATGGGATATGAGTGAAACACTGTGCACCTACTGCAAGCTGGGCCCATAAACCTTCTTGTAAAAGCCTGTATACTCTTTTCCTTTTCAGCTGGCCTAGGATGCTGAATTCTATCTAGAGCAAACATCTATTTCTTTATCTTTTATTGAGGTAAAATTCAAATAACTTTAAATGCACCATTTTCACCATTCAAAGATGCATGGTTCAGTGACTTTTACTACATTCACAATGTTGTGCAACCATCACCACGATCTAATTCCTGAACATTTTCATCACCCCAAAAAAGAAACCTAGTATCCATTGGCAGTAACTTCCTATGTCCTTCCTACCCACACTCTGGGAAGCACATATATACCTAACAACAGAGCCCCAAAAGATATGAAGCAAAAAAAAAAAGACTAAAGGGAGGAATAGACAGTTCAATGATAACTGGAAACTTCAATCCCCTTTTGAGAATTGTTAACCAACTAGACAAAAGATAAGCAAGAAACAAGAAAACCTGAACAACACTATTAACAACTAGAGTTAACAAACACATAGAGAGCACTCATCCCAGCAACAATAGAGTAAATATTCTTCAAGTCTACATGGAACATTCTCCAGGACAGACCATATAGTCAACCACAAAACAAGTCTCAGTAAATTTTTTGAAAGACTGAAGTTTTACCAAATATCTCCTCTGACCACAATGACGTGAAATTAGAAATCAACAGATGGAAATCTGGAAAATTCACAAATATGTGAAAATTTTAAAATATACTCTGAACCTGTGGGCCAGAGGAGAAATCAAAAGGGATATTAGAAAATATTCAGAGATGAACAAAGACAAAAATACAATACACTTAAACCTATGGGATACAGCAAAGTCAGTGCTTGGTGTCTATTTTGATAGACAATTTTGCTCTTTCAACACTTTGTATGTTTTCCTATTGCCTTCCGGCCTCTATAGTTTCTTATTTGAGATCAGCTGTTAATCTTTTTGAAGTTTCCTTTTACATAGAATCTCTTCTCTCTTGTTACTTTCAAGATTTTCTCTTTGTCTGAATTTCAAGTTTGATTAAACTTCCTGGTGTGGATCTCTTTGTGTTTATACTACTTGAGGTTTATTGAGATTTGGGGATGTGTATATTCATGCCTTTCATCAATATTGGGGTGTATCTGGCCATTATTTCTTCAGAAATTCTTTCTGCCTCTAACACTCTCTCCTCTCTTTCAGGGACTCACTTTATGCATATGTTAGTATACTTGATTGTATACTACAGGTCTCTTAGGCTTTGTTTATTATTCTTCATTCTTTTTTTTTCCAACTGTTATCCTTTGCCCCAGGGAGTGGGGCATTTGTCTTTGTACATTTACTATATTTGCCTTTAAAACATTTGCCTTTAAAGTGGTTTTGGCAAATGCCTCCTAGGTAACCAACTTCGCTTTGGAGAATTCTGAGTTAGGCAAAATAAGGCAACCCCTTTGAGCCAGTATTCAGAGAGCCACCAGACAGGTAAAAACTAACAACCACAATTCTAAGAGATTAAGGTATATTATGCTTCCTCCAGTACTGGGCATGTGTTTCAGGAATGCGGGTATGAATTTAAGGCTGCCACTGAGCTAGGAAACAGGGGATGAAGCCAGGGTAAGTTAAATGCTACTGAAGTTCAGGTAGCTTTTGAAAGTTAAACTTTTCCCTGTTGTTTCAAGCTTGATTAGTATCCAGAGTCCTGAAAATTTTGATTCTGACAGTTTGTCCCCAGTAATTCATTGATTTTGTGGAGGTATGGACTTTTGGATTTTCCTACTCTGCCATTTCACTGATATCGTTCTCCTAGGGCAATCTTCAAAACCTATACTTGAAGTCTGAGGACCCCTTTACCTAATAAAGTAGTTTTTAACTTGTAAAGCAGTTTCAAATATAGGAATCCAAAATTGAAAATTTAGAGTGAATATCTGATAAATATTTAGTTGTGAGATTTTAACACAGCACTGTCTATTGCTGAAAATCAGGCCAAAAATAAAGCAATTGAACAACACAATTAATAAGCTCACCCTACTGTAAATAGATATAATCTCAAATCCAATCATTTTAGAATATATATTCTTCTCAAGCACACAAAAGTATCTTTTTTAATTGATCCAATTCTAGGCTATAAAACAAGACACAGAATTTCCTAAATAAAGAAATTTAAAAGGCCATGTTCTCTGATCAAAATGCAATTTGGCTAGCAGGTAATAACAAAAAAGACAAATTAAAATTATCACATATTTTATCATTTTAATCACCACCAAATAAGTTAAACAAAAGATCGCAATGGAAATAAGGAAATACCTAGAAGTAAATCATTGTTAATATACCAGTATTCAAAATTATATTATAAAACAAGGGGCAGTGATTCCTGGTAAATATATAGCTGTGAATACTTATAATGGAAAATAAAAAAGACTAAAGAGTCAAGAGCTAAATATCTAACTTGAAAAATAAAAAAAAGAGAAGTAACAGCCTAAATCTGAAGAAAGTAGAAATAGAAAAGATTAACATCAGCCCCCTTCTCCCAGAGTGGTTGCAGAAAAAAGCTAGCTAAAACAGAAGGTTTAAATAAGATACAGAGTCCTTACAGAATGCAAAAATGCCCAGATTTCTACTTAAAATCAATCATACATATCAATAGCCAAAAGAATGAAAAAAGGACCTTTACCTTACACATTATAAAAAAATGAACTCAAAGTGGATCAAACACCTGAATATAAGAACCAGTAGCCTAAAAACCCTAGAAGAAAATGTAGGGAAACATTTTGAAGACCTAGTAATAGAAGGTAGCTTCCTAAACTTTACACCCAAAGCACAGGGAATGAAAGAAAAAATAAATAAATAACTTGGAATTCCTTAAAATCAAATGCTTTTGTGTCTCAAAAGACTTGGTCAAAAATGTGGACGGCAGCCAATCCAATGGGAGAAAATATCTGGAAATCATATGGAGAAAGGTTTGACACCCGGTATATATAAAGAAATCATACAAAAGAACAAACAACCCAATTACAGAATGGGCTAAAGATATGAATAGGTATTTTTCTGAAGAGCAAATACAGATGGCTAAAAAGTACATGAAGCGATGCTCATTTTCATTCACTACAAGGGAAATGCAAACGACTACAATGAGATACCATCTCACACCTATGAGAATGGTTGCTATTAAACAAACAGGAAACTACAAATGTTGGAGAGGACATGGATGAAAGCGAGACACTTATGCACTGATGGTGGAATGTATAATGGTACAGTCACTACGGAAGACAGTTTGGTGGTTCCCTAGGAAACTAAACATCAAGTTTCCCTATGATCAGTCAATACCACTACTCAGTATATACCAGAAGAGCTGAAAGCAGTGACACAAACAAACACTTGCATACCAATGTTCATAGCAGCATTATTCACAATTCCCAAAAGATGGAAATAATCCAAGTACCCATCAACAGATGAATGGATTAACAAAACGTAGTATAAACGTACGATGGAATATTATGCAGCAGTAAGACGAAATGACTTCCTGAAGCACATGACATGATGGATGAGCCATGAGGACATAATGATGTGTGATATAAGCCAGACACAAAAGGATAGATACTATATCATCCCACTTTTTGATCATGGTAAAGGTAAAATCAGAGCTTATAATACAGAATACAGGGGACCTAGAGATACATGAAAGCTAGAGATGGGTGAATGGTTAGCTAATGAGGTTGAACTTATATGAAGGGATAGATGATAGTGAAGTAGTTCACTAGTGGGCATATAAGTAATATTACCTTATTGAAGGTGAACAGGATTAAAAGGGGTTGTATAGACCCATGTGTCTCACTGATTAATAGTACAAATATAAATAAAATCTTACATGAACTACTGCAAAGATATAAATCTTGTACAAAGAGTGTGTAAGTTTGGCCTTTAGGAAGAAAACTTCTACTGCATGCTATGGGCCATGCTTAACAGGAAAACATCAACAGTACCACAGCACCACCAGGGGTAAATAATGCGGGGAGGACAAGAGTTAAGGGGAGGCTTAGATTTTCTATTTGGTGAGGGTGTGTTTATTGGTTATCTTTCTCTTGGGATAATGAAATTATCTAAAATTGAGAATGTGGATGGACTGTTGACTTTGGACATTATACATGATGCCCAATGAATGGAGGTGGCTGAATGATGTACTGATTGAGAAGCAGATTGGCGAACAATGGTGGGTAGATATGATTGAATATTGTGCTCTACAAAAGGAACGAAGTTGTGAGGCATTCAACATTGCGAATGAAATTGTGCGACATTTAGTGAGGCACAATAAGCCAGATACAAAAGCACAAATATTGTATGGCCTCAGTTAGAAAATATTTATAGGAAAAAGTTCTTATAGCAGTCACATATAGTCCGGAGTGGTGATTGTTATTCCTGGATTTTATATATGTATAACCTGCTATTCAGAGATAAGAATGAAGCTGATCAGTTTGGAATTAAGGTAACTCAGAATACAGGGGTAAGAAAGACATTTTCTGTATTTTAGAACCTCATCTACTATTGGAGACCAAAGGAAGAAAGTTTTATTTTGTCCAGAACCTAAATTTTCTGTAGCACATAATCCAACTCAACCTGTCTGGACAGATCATTTAAACAATCCAAACAAAGGGAGCCCAGAATAAGAATGAGGGCCTTTAATCCAGAATAGCTTAATGGAATGCCTGGGTATACCCCAGAGTATATTAAGCAGATAATCAAAAAGTATTCACAAAGTCTCTTGAGGGATGGGAGATAAAATATGTAACTATTAAACTTTATTACCGGGGAAACCCCTGATACTGTGTCAAACATCAGGGACATCCAAATCAATAGGCCACGCCCTTGATCTTGAGGCTTGCTCTTGTGAAGCTTATGCATGTAGCAGAGAAGCTTAGTCTACCTATAGGCATGCCTAAGAGTTCCTTCCAGAGGACCTCTTTTATTGCCCAGATGTAGCTTCTCTTTCTCTAAGCCCAACTCTGCAAGTGAAAACATTGCCCTCCCTATTACGTGAGATATGACATCCAAGGGTAAAAGTCTCCCCGGCAGCATGGGACATGATTCCCCCGAGGAGTCCAGCCCTGGCACTGTGGGATCAACAATGACATCCTGACTAAAAAGGGGAAAAGAAGTATAACAAATAAGATATCAGTGGCTGAGAGAGTTCAAATACATTTGAGAGGCTACTCTGGAGGTTTCTCTTATGCAAGCTTCAGTTAGACGTTGCTACCTACCATAACTTGCTAAACCCCAACCAATACCATTCCCACCAATCCTAAAAAGCACCTCGGGCATTAAATAAGATTCTACAAAGGCTTCATGCACTAGGATAACTTTCCAGAAACCTATAGCCTCCAGATGTGTCCCTGGACCAAGTAAGTCCTGAAATGCAGAGGGGGCAGCCTCTCCAGAATATCAACTAGTTGCATCCCCCTAGCCCATATTATCAGCAGTCCCTTCCAACATGAAAAAGTTAGAAGGTGCATAGCTCAAACACCCCTAAAGAATGGGAGAAAGATCAAAGTTGATGGTGGAGTTATACAGAGAAAGTCGGGTTTAACAAATGAGTATGATTGCTGAATCATTATATCTATATTTCATTTAATCTCCAGTATCTTAGAGCAGCTAGAAGTAAAGACTTAAAATTGTGTAATTATAGCCCATACCAAACTCTGAAATCTGTTCTACAACTTATTGTTGCGATGTACTTTGAAATTTATTGCTTTGTGTGTGTGTGTGTGTGTGTGTATGCTATTTTTCACACATACAAAAAATCAATTGTGATGATAAATGCAAGCTATATAATGATATTGTGAACCACTGATTGTACACTTTGGATGATTACATGGTACATGAATATGTAATATATATCAATAAAAAATAAATAATAAAAATAAGGAAACAAAGAACATTAGACTAGAATGTAAAAATCTGTAATACATTTCAACAAAATTAAAACTTTATCTTTGATGATTAGTTAATGATATTATTTGTTAAAAAGATAATTTCTCCATTTAATTCTGTGAAATTTGGTTTTATGTTTTTTGAAGCTGGGTTAAAGAGTTTCACAATTTTCTGAAAAATTGGCTCTGTTATCTTTTGTTATACCTCATATTTCTAGAATACAGAGGTCTGCTTTTCTAATAGCAAAAAAGAAAAAAGAAAAAATCTATGACAGGTATTTATTATGGATTGCCTTTTACAAAATTATTGTTAGCCCTCTTAGGTGCTCTAAATGGTATTAGTTATTAGGAAAATATCTTTATTCCTAGGAGACACCTGCATCAATATTTAGGAGTGAAGTGTCATGATGTCTGCAATTTATTTTCAAATGTTTCAGAAAAAAACTATATGCAGAGAGAAAGAGAGCAAATGCATAAAATTGTTAATTGTGGACTCTAAGTGGAAGTTAAAGTGGTGATCATTGTATACTTTCAATTTTTCTGTAAGTTTGTATACTTCCAACTTTTCTGTAAGTTTGAAATCTTTCAAAATAAAAAGTTGAAAGAAAAATAAAATAAAATACATAATACAAAGAAAATGTAAAATACCAACATGAAGGAAAAGAGAATCAGTACACGTCCACATCAAAATGATAGAGATAATTCTAAAAGAAATAAAAATATCAAGAAATAAAACATATGAAGAAAATTAAAATAGAAATATTAAAACATAAAATGCAATAACTGAAGTAAAAAGCTTTATGGATAGGCTCAAAAACAGAATAGATAGTACTGGAGAAAGAATCAATGAACTAGAAGGAAAAACAATAGAAGTTACCCAATCTGAACACTGAGAAAATAAATCAAAATAAAAATGAATAGATCTTCAGGGACTTGTGGTAATATACCAAGAGATCTAACATTCATGTCATCAGAGTCCTGGAAGAAAAAATGAAAGAGGGTAAGGCTGAAAAGCACACAAAGAAATTGAGTGAAAATTTCCAATCTATCTGTAGCAAGATATATAGAATAAAGATTCAAATGTTGAGGTGTGATGGTGGTGGCTCAGTGGCAGAATTCTCACCTGCCATGCCAGAGACCCGGGTTCAAGTCCTGATGTCTGCCCATGCAAAAAAAAAAAAAAAAAAGTGAACCCACAAGAATAAACCCAAAGAAATATGTAACTAAAAACAAAGTTATTAACTATCTGAAATCTAAACACAAAGAAAAAAATTTTATCTCAGCCAGAGGAAAACAACATCTTATACATGAAGGAAAAACAATTGGAATAACAATGGACTTCTTATAAAAAACCATGGAGGCTGGAAGCAGTACATTATTTCTCAGGACTTGACAGAAACGTCAACGCACCTTAAAATAATGGCTACAGGAATTTCTCTAAACAGAAAGGAAATAATAAAAGAAAGAAACTTAGAGCATCAGAAAGATGGAATATGATAAACAAAAATATAGGTAAATAGGTTTTCCTTCTCCTCTTGTTTTCTAAATTATGTTTATGGTTGAGGCAATAAATATATGACAGATATAATTCTACATGTATGTAGAGGAAATACTTCAAAAATTATATCATAAAAGGAGGAGGGTAAAGGGATATAAAAGTAGGTAATATATACTTCCACTGAGTTGATAAAATGATGAAAACAGTAAACTGTGATGTTATGAATGCATAATGTATACCTAAAGCAAGCAATTACTAGAAAGGCCAACTACACTTATAGGAAGACAGAAAAATAGGATTGGCATCCTCCCTCATGGAACAACTAGAGAAAACAACCAGTATAGTGGTTCCAGGGTATGAGTGACCAGAGAGGGACTTCTAAAGTGTAGAGGGAGGACCTGGGTGAAAAAGTGGAAAAATTATGACTGAGAGGATGGAGTGAATGTATTTAATTGTGACTATTCCTGGGGCTGGGTGGTATGTGCTGGCTGGATTGGGTGCCAGAGGAGCAGCATACTTCTGCACTCCCACCTCTGCAGACAACTGGAGAGATCCTCCCTCTCAGTCCCACAGCCAGGAGTTCTCGTGTAGGAATCCAGGAGACAGCAGACTTGTTTTATCCACACATAAAGACCTTGCTGCAGTGCCCACTGCCTATCCCCCATACCTGAGGCAGGTCACTGCAGGTGCCTGGTTTGGGGGGAGACTGGAGAGACCTCAGAGCAGAACTAATCGGACAATTGGCTGCTGAAAGAGACATTCCGGATTACCTGCCTCTATCCTTTCTCCGTGGAGGTCCAGGTGCTTATGCATGCATGAATGGAGAGGTGGGGACAAGGGAAGGAGCTGCACTGCAGCATCAGGAGCTTATTCTCCACTCCAGAGGCCTGCATCTTGAGGACCAGTAGAAAGTAAGGCACTCAGGCTGGCTGCAGGCTGGGGAAGCAGAACCTCTCAGTTCCCCAGCCTGAGGTCATTAAGTGCAGGAGTGTGGGAATCACCAGACCTATTGTGCCCACAAGCAGATTCTCCTCAAGTGCGAGTTCCCCCGGGACTGGCAGCTTCCAGTACACATGGAGATCTGCAGCACTGACTGGATTTTCACCTAGGCTGGACACTGCCCAGCAGGCTGCCACAGCTGGGGAGAGGTAGGCTTGAGGGGAAGTGGTGGCTCAGGAGCACCATCTGCTAGGAAGGCAGGGAAAATGCACTCTGGCAAATTGCTTTTCTGCGAATCTTAAACAGGCATCCAAATACAGTTGCACCATCTGCAGAAGGCCTTAGCCATGTCTTGTCTGGGAAATGCTGACAAACCAAGTGCCAAAAGAAACTTCAGTACAAACTCAAGCAACTATAAAATCTAAAGGGAGGGAGGTAAATCAACTTTCAAAATAGCCTTATCAAGATAATCAAATGTCTAGAAACCAATAAAAAATCACAAAGCACGAGGACACAAGAAGATATGGCCCACCTTAATGAACATATTAAAAAGTGAGAAAAGACACAGAGTTTGGAACAACTAATTAAAGATGTTCATACAAATGTCCTAAATAACTTCAATGGGTTGGCTAAAGACAGACACAAAGGACAGCAAGAAGACACTAGAAGAACATAAAGAAGAATTTGAAAGAATAAATAGAAAAACAGTAGATCTTATGGAAATGAAGGATACTGTAGATCAAATTAAAATATACTATAGACAAACAACAGCAAATTTGAACAGGGAGAAGAAAGAATAAGGAAACTAGAGGACAGGACAACTGAATTCAAACACACAAAAGAACAAATGGTGGAAAAGATGGAAAAATTTGAACTGAATCTCAAGGAAATGATGGACAACAAGAAGTGCACAAATATCAGAATCACTGGAGTCCCAGAAGGAGAAAGAAGGGTAAAGGACTAACAAGAGTATTTGAGGAGATACTTAAGAAAGAGTTGCAACCTTTATAAAAGACAAAAATATGTAAATTAATGAAGCTTAACAAATCCCAAATAGAATAATACAAATAGGCCCACTCCAAGACACATGCTAGTCAGATTGTCAAATGCTGAAGAGAAGGAGAGAATCCTGAAAGCAGTAGGAGAAAAATGATTCACTACATAAAAGGGAAGCCAATTAAGACGAAAAAAATTGTCTTAATTGGCTTCTTGATGAGCACCATGAAGGCAGTGGTAAGATATATTTAAGATTCTGAAAGAGAAAAATTTCTAGCCAAGAATTCTTTATCCAGGAAAGTCATCCTTCAAAAGTTAGGGAGAGTTTTAAATTCTCACAGAAAAACAAGTGCTGAGAGAATGTATCAACAAGAGACCTGTCCTGTAAGAAATACTAAAAGGAGTTCTGTAGCCTGAAAAAAAAAAAAAAAAAAGGAAAGGGAGGTCTGGAGAGGGCACAGAATTGACGAGCATTAGTAAAGTAATTTAAAGGATAAAAAGAGAGAGAGAGAAAAGAATATACAGATCAGACAAATAAAACCAAAGAACTGGCTTTATAGTAATAACTTTGTTAATGGACTAAACTCACCAATTAAAAGATGCAGATTGGCAGAATGGCTTAAAAATATGACCCATCCATATGTTGTTCACAAGAGACTCATCTTAGACACAGGATACAAATACATTGAAAGTGAAAGGATGGAAAAAGATATTCTATACAAGCTGTAACCAAAAGAAAGCAGGAGTAAGCTATACCAATATCAGAAAGAAAAGACTTTAACTGCAAAGATCTCATAACAGACAAGGAGGGACACTATATATTAATAAAAGGGGCAATTCACCAAGAAGAAATAACAATGATAAATATTTACGCACCAATCAAGGAGCTCCAAGATGAGACAAACATCGGCAAAACTGAAGACAGCAATAAATATTCTACAATAATAGTGGGAGACTTCAATACACCACTTGGTTCTATACAAAGAATAGCCAGCCAGAAGATCAATAAAGAAATAGGGAACCTAAGCAACATGATAAATGAACTGAACCTAACAGACATATATAGATAGTTATACCCCAAAACACCAGGATATTAATTCTTTTCATGGATCATTCCGTAGGATAGATCAGATGATGGGGCACACAACAGGTTCAATTTTAAAAATTGAAATTATTCAAAGCACTTTCCCTGATTACAATGGAATGAAGCAGGAAATCAGTAACTACCAAAGAACCAGAACTCTCACAAATAAATGCAGGTTAAACAACATACTCTTAAACAATCAGTTGGTCAAAGAAGAAATTGCAAAAGAAATGAGGAAATATCTGGAGATGAATGAAAACCAGAATACAACGTATCACAAAAGACAGGATGCAGCGAAGGCAGTACTGAGAGGGAATTTTATAGCTCTAAACACATACATCAAAAGGAAGAAAGAACTAAAACTCAAAATCTAACTGAACTACTAAAGAAACAAGAAAGATCAGCAAACTAACCCTAAAGCCAGTAGAAGAAAATAAATAACAAAGATTAAAGCAGAAATAGAAGAATTGGAGAACAAAACAGAGAGAATCAATAAAACCAAAAGTTGGTACTTCAAAAAGATCAACAAGTTTGACAAACTCTTAGCTAAGATGACAAAGTAAAAAAGAGAGATGATGCAAATAAACAAAATCAGAAAATGAGAGCAGGGCCATTACCATGAAACCCAAAGAAATAAAAAAAAATCATAAGAGGATACTATGAATAACTGTATACCAACAAATTTGACAACTTAAATGAAATGGACAATTTCCTAGAAATACATGAACAACCTATACAGACCTGAGAAAAAATAAAACACCTCCACAAACCAATCACAAGTAAAGATAGTTAATCAGTTATCAAAAACCTTCCTACAAAGAAAAGCCTCACACCAGATGGCTTCACAGGGGATTTTACCAAACATTCCAAAAAGATCTAATGCCATCTCTGCTCAAACTCTTCCCAAAAATTGAAGAAAAAAGAACACTGTCTAACTCAGTCTATGAAGCTAGCATACCAAAATCTGCTAAAGATATATAAAGATATAACAAGCTAATACCAAAACCTGCTAAAGATACTATAAGAAAAGAAACTACAGGCCAATCTCTCTAAAGAATATAGGTACAAAAATTCTCAACAAAATAGTTGTAAATCAAGTCCAACAGTACCTTAAAAGAATTATGCACCACAACCAAGTGAGGTTTAGTCCAGGCATGCAAACTTGTCAACACAAGAAAATCAGTCCAGGCGGGCCACAGTGGCTCAGCAGGCAAGAATGCTGCCTGCCATGCCAGAGGACCCGGGTTTGATTCCCGGTGCCTGCCCATGTTAAAAGAAAAAAAAAGAAAATCAATCAATGTATTGCAACACATTAACAAATCAAAAGGGGAAAATCACATGATCATCTTGATTGATGTCGAAAAGAAATTTGACAAAATTCAGCATCCTTTTCTGATAAAAACACTTCAAAAGGTAGAAATCAAAGGACTCTTCCTCAATATGACAAAGGGCATATATGAAAAACCCACAGTCAGCAGTATACCCAATGGTGAGAGACTGAAAGCCTTCTCCCTAAGATCAGGAATGAGACAAGGATGCCAGTTGTCTACCACTATTATTTAACATTGTGCTAGAAGTTTCAGCTAGAGCAATTAAGCAAGAAAAAGAAATAAAAGACTATGAAATCTGAAAGGAAGAAGTAAAACTCTCATTATTTGCAGATGACATGATCCTATATTTGGAAAATCCTAGAAATCTCTGACAAGGCTACTTGAGTAATTAATAAATTCAGCAAAATGGCAGACACAAAATTAATGCACAAAATCAGCAGTGTTTCTATACACTAGTAGTGACCTAACACATGACAATTAAGAAAAATATTCCATTCACATTAGCAGCTAAAAGAATCAAGTGTCTAGGAATAAACTTAACCAAGGGTGTAAAGGATCTGTACACAGAAAACTATAAAACATTGCTAAAAGAAATCAAAGAAAACCTAAATAGGTAGAAAAACATCCCATGTTCATGATAGGAAGGCTAAATGCTGTTAAGATCTCAATTCTACCCAAATTGTTCTACACAGTACCAATCAAAATTCCAACAATACTTCGCAGACTTGGGAAAGCTAGTTATCACATTTATTTGGAAGGGAAAGGGGCCTCAAATAGTCAAAAACATCCTAAAAGAGAAGACTGAAGTGGGAGGACTTACACTTCCTGACTTTAAAGCTTATTATAAAACCACAGTCATCAAAACAGCATGGTATTGGCATCAAGACAGATACACTGATCAATGGAATTGAACTGAGAGTTCAGAAATAGACCCTCAAATCTATGGTCAGTTAATTTTTGACAAGACCCCCAAATCCAGTGAACTGGGACAGATTAGTCTCTTTCATAAATGGGGCTAGAACTGGATATCCATATCCAAAAGAATGAAAGGGACCCTTACCACACAGTCTATACAAAACTAACTCAAAGTATATATTAAGAAAAGATCTAAATATAAGATCCATCTCCTAGAAGGAGATCTAGGGAAGCATCTTCAAGACCACAATGAGATATCATCTCATACATATAAGAATGGCTGCTATTAATGAAACAGGAAATAAAAATGTTGGAGAGGATATGGAGAAATTGGAACACTTATTCACTGCTGGTGGGAATGTAAAATGGTACAGCCACTGTGAGAGACAGCTTGGCGGTCCCTCAGAAAACTAAATATCAAGCTGCCATATAACTGGTAATTCTGCTACTTATTATATAGTCAGAAGGTCCAAAAGCAGTGACACAGACATTTGCACACCAATGTTCACAGTGACATTGTTCACAATTGCCAAAAGATGGAAACAATCCAAGTATTCATCAACAGATGAGTGGATAAACAAAATGATATATATATATATACAGACACACACACACACACACACACATATATATATATATACATACATACAAGGGACTATTATGTAGGAGTAAAAAGTAATAAGGTCCTGAATCATGTGACAACATGGATGAATCTTGAGGACATAATTCTGAGTGAAAGAAGCCAGATACAAAAGGACAGATATTGTATGATTTCACTAATATGAACCCCCTTGAAAATGCAAACTCAGATTCTTAAAAATATAGAATATAGGGGATCTAGAGATTAAAAGAAGCTAGAGAAGGGGAAGCAGTTACCTAATATGTATAGAATTGTTAAAGAGGTTGATTTTAAATGTTTGGGAATGGATAGAGGTGATGGTAGTTTGTTATTGGGATTACAATAATTGGGGGGTTTGTGGTGGAATAAGGGATATGGGGTATTTTGGATTTTCTTGGGTGTGTGTGTATATGTGTGCCTCGCTGTTATTTTTCTCTTTGGAGCAATGTAAATTATCTAAAATCGAGAGCAATGATGACCGCACAACTAAGTGAGGATACTGTCAGTGCTCTGTAACTATTTGTTAAACTAAACTTTGAAATTTGCTCTATGACTACTTGTTAAATTGTACCTTGAAATTTATCACTTTTCTACATATGTTATATTTCACAATAAAAAATTAAATTCACAATTAAAAATAGGTTTATCTTAAAAGATAAATTCAAAACTCTATTGATAATTAAAAATGGAATTCTAAAAATCTGTTCGAGTAACCCACAGGAAAGCAAGAAAAGAAAATAAAAATGAAAAACAGAGGTACCACACAGAAAACAAAAAAATAAAATGGCACTTTAAGCCCTAATGTTCAATAATCACAAAATATAAATGTTCTGATTATACCAATTAAAAGATAAGATCAGCAGAGTGGATTTAAAAAATAACCAAATATATGCTCTTTACAAGAAACTCAGTTCAAATATAATAATAAAAACAGGGTGACAGTAAAAGGATGGCAAAATATATTATGCATACATTAATCAAAGAAAATGAAGAGTGGTTATATTGACATCCTATAAAGTAGACTTCAGAGGAATGAAAATTACCAGGGGCAGAGAAGAAAATTATGTGCTGATAAAAGGGTCAATCCACCAAAAACACATAATAATCCTAAATGTGTATGACCAAACACAGAGCTAAAAATATACAAAGCAAAAACTGATAGAACTGAAAATAGAAATAGACAAATCCACAGATATTATTGGAGACTTCAACATCCCTCTCTCAATAATTGATAATGACAATTAGCCAGAAAATCAATAAGGATAAAGAAGATCGCAACAATACCATCAACCAACAAGATTTGACATTCATAAAACACTCCACCCAACAACACAAGAATATACATTATTTTCAAGTGCCCACTGATAACAAACCAACACGGACCATATCTTGGGCCATGAAACAAACCTCACAAATTTAGAAGAATTGAAACCATACAGAATGTGTTCACTGACCACAATGGAATCAAACTAGAATCAATGACAGAAAGATAATAGGAAAATCCTCCCCAAATTTGGAAGCTAAACAACAAACTTCTACATAACAAGAGGAAGTCTCAAGGGACAAAAAAAAAAAAAAAAAAATACATTGAACTGAATGAAAATGAAAATTCAATACACCCAAATTTGTGGGGCACAGCTAAAGCAATGCTAAGAGGGACATTTATAATACCAAATGCACACATTAGAAAACGCGGAATATCTCAAATGAATAATCTAAGCTCTCACAATAAGATCCTAGAAATAGATGAGCAAAACAAAGCCAAACAAGCCTAAGAAAGGAAATGATAAAGATATGAGCAGAAATCAATGAAATTGAAGCAGAAAAATGAGAGAAAATCAGTGGAAGAGCTGATTCTTTGCAAAAACTCATAAAATTGACAAACCTCTAGCAAGACTGACAAGAGAAAAGAGAGTAGGCACAAGTTACTGATATCTGAAATGAAACAGAGATTCCACCGTATACCCTACAGATTCAAAAGGGCAATAAAAGAATACTATCAACAACTCTGACATCCATACACACATACAACTCCACACATATATTTGACAACTTCATCAAAATGGAACCGTTTTTCACAAACGAAACAAAACAAAACTACTACAACTTACCCAACAGGAAATAGAAAGCTTGAATAGCCCAATACTATTAAATATATTAAATGGTTTCACTGGAGAATTTTGCCAAACTTTAAAATAGTAACACCACCTCCACACAACGTCTTTCAGAGAATAGAAGAGGAAGAAATATTTCATTCTATGGAGCTACTATTAACTTGACAACAAAACTAGGGAAAGATAGCACAAAAAATAAAACTACACATAATATCCCTCATGAATATAGATGCAAAAATCCTTAGCAAAATATTAGCAAATAGAATTCAACAACAGATAAAAATAATTACACACCATGGCAAGTAGGACTTATTCCAGGAATGCAAGGTTTGTTTTATATTTAAAAATCAATGTAATATACAATATTAATAGGTTAAAATTACATGATTGTATCAATCGATACTGAAAAATCATTTCACAAACTTAACACTCATTCATGATAAAAACTCTCAGGAAACTAGAAATAAAGGGAAATTTCCTGAACTTGATAAAGACCATCTACAAAAAATCCATAGTTAACATTATATTTAATGGTGAAATGCTGAATGCTTTCCCCCTAAAATCAGGAACAAGACAAGTGATTTCTATTTCACGATTTCTATTCAATGTTGAACTAGAGTTTCTAGCCTGGGCAGTAAAACAAGAAAAAGAATTAAAATTCATTCAGTTTGGAAAGGAAGATGCAAAACCGTCTCTATTTGCTCATGATATGATTATCTACATCGAAACTCCCAAAGAATATATCAAAAACTCCTAGAAACAATAAGTTCACCAAAATCAAAGGACAGAAGATAAATATACAAAAATCAGTTATTTTCTATATATATTGGCCATAAGCACATGGGCACCAAAATTGAAAATGCAATAAATACCATTTATAATTGATCAAAAATGAAATACTTACATGTAAATCTAACAAAACATGTGTAGGACTTAATGCTGAAAACCACACAATACTAATGAAAGAAATCAAAGATCTAAATAAACCAAGAGACATTGTGCTCATCACATGGAAGACTCAACACACTAAAGTCAATTCTCCCAAAATTGATACATAGGTTTAATGCAATGCCCATCAAAATCCCAGCACAATTGTTTTTTTGTATAGACAAGATCATTCTAAAATTTATACAAAATATCAAAGGAACTAGAGAAGTTAAAACATTCTGAAAAAAGAAAATACAATGAGAGGAATCAGTCTGTTCAATTCCAAGATGTATTATGTAAATATCATAACAAAGACAGCATGTTATGGGCAGATGGATAATCATACAGACCAATGAAATAGAATAGAGAACGTAGAAACAGACCCACACAAATATGCCCAACTGATTTTTGACACAGGTGCAAAAGCAATTCAATTCAGGAAAGATACTCTTGTCAAAAAAGTTAGCACAATGGGACAGGCACAGGGAAAACTCCAACCTAAAAAAAGCATCGTGCCACACAGAAAACTTCATTCAAATTAGATCACAGGCTTAAATATAAACTATGAAACTATGAAACTTTTAGAAAAAGCGTAAGAGAAAATCTTCAGAATCTAGGGCTAGACAAATAGTTCTTAGACTTGACACCAAAAGCATGGTCCAGAAAAGGACTTATTAATAAATTGGACTTATTCAAAATTATTTATTTTTTTGCTCTATGAAAGACCCTGTTAAGAGGATGAAAACACAAGCTTCAGAGTTGCAAACCAACCAAAGGACTGGTATCTAGAATATGTAAAGAACTCTCAAAATTCAGCAGTAAAATAGCAAACAATGCAGTTTAGAACTTTGGCAAAAGACATAGACATACCAGTGAAGAAGATGTAAAGGCTGCAAATAAGCATGTGAAAAGATGTTCAATATCATTAGTCACTGCAAAAATGCAAATTTAAACCACAGTGAGATATCATCACACCTATCAAATGGCTAAAATAGAAAATAGTGACAACACTAAATGATGACTAGGATACAGAGAAACTGTGTCACACATATATTGCTAGTCAGAATGTAAAATGGTATAGCCACTTGGGAAAACATGCAACTATTATACAATTCAACATTTTTACTCCTGGGCATTTATCCAGAGTAATGAAGACTTATGTTCACATAAAAACATGTAATGAATGTTTATAGCAGTTTTATTTTTAATAGTCCTAAGCTGGAAACAAAACAGATGTGTTTCAGATGGGTGAATGGGTTAAAAAAAAAAAACAAAACCCAACTATGGTACATCCATACCATGGAATGAACTACTGAAATATGGAACAACCTGGATGAATCTCCTGAGAATTATGCTGACTGAGCAAAAATATCAGAAGTTTACAAACAATATAATTCGAATTATCAAGCATTCTTGAAACGACAAAATCACATAAATGGAGAAGCGATTAGTGGTTGCATGAGGTTTAGGAGCAGTTTGGAAAAGAAAGAGAAGTGGGCGACATCAGGGATCCTGGTAGCAATAGCTGTATCAGTGTCAGTATCTTGGTTGTGACACTGACCTTTAGTTGTACAAGATCTTACCACTGCAGGAAAATGGATAAAAAATAATTTGGATTTCTCTGCATTACTTTTCCAACTGCATGTGACTCAAATTTTCTCAAACATTTTTTTAAAAAGGACCAGAGATTCAAAGTGAGGGAGATTCTCTCACTGGCTTGAAGAAGGAAGCTGCTGTGTGAGAAGGCTATGGGGTTAAATCAGAGGGCAGTCCCTGGAATCAGAGAATGACCCCTGGCCAATACCCAGGAAGGTATTTTAAGGAAAGTGATGGCTATTTCTGGGAGAGAGTATTTGAAATGTGCAAAACAACCACATGATGATTCTTCAATTAAATATCAAATTTATTTAAATACTCCCTACAGATAAAAAAGGAAAGCCAAACAACCCAATATAGGCTAAAGACATCAATAGGCATGCACAGATATTGCAGAGAGAGGAAACTCATAGGACCAACTAACACTTGAAAACATATTCAACCTCACCGGTGATCAGGGAAATGCAAATCATGGCAAAATGAAATAGCATTTTATATTCATTTGATAGGCAAACAAAGTCTTTTAAGGATTATATAAGCAACAAAGTTTATGATGTCTCCAAGCTATATTTGGACAATACTTGTGATAGCCCATTTCATGACAACTCATCAGCTCTCAAGAAATTATCACCCTGTTCCTTGCCTTTGGTCAGGCTAGTATTGGCCTCCAACAGGACAGATGCAAAACTTTTTGTTCCTGACCTTCTTTGTTTGGTCCTGATAATTCTGTCTCCCTCCTACATCAGAACTCCAAAATGAGAACTTTTACTCTCTTTATACTATTTGAGGAATTTTAAATCATCTTCCCTCACAATATAAACCATTTCACCCATTTGCTGTTTGGGTGAACTGATTTTTATATGAACTTGCATTTTTTTTATCAGCTATCATATTTGGATACCAGCTTAGCTTTAGTAATGACCTTCAGCCCATAGTAATTGCAATGACAAAACAGAGCACCTGTGTAAATTGCCCACTAATATCATAAATCTTCAGTTGTCTTTCTGACATTATTCAGTGACTTTCTGCTGTCATCCTCTGAACGTAAAAGAAAGCACAATAATTATCTATGAATACTATGTATCATATAGACTACATCCAATTGAAGTAAATCAGAAGTTTGTTTTATTACCACTCAGTTACCTTGTAGCTGATTGAAAACATATAAGCCACTTATTTAAGACTTTTTTAAAAAGGTATTCTTGTCTGGGAGACTGTAAGCTCAGAAAGGGTAGGCACTGTGTCTGTTTTATTCACCCTATATTACTATGTATCTGGTACATAATAATATATTTTGATTGAACCAATAAATTAACATCCTGTGGCTATCCTGTGCAATATCAATTCTTTTCCAATAAGAAACATAACTAAAAATGGTGGGTGGCTATTTAATGCTTACTCTGTGTATAGAATTGTGCACAGTCTCAAGGTTCTCCCATTAGTAAAGTACCTTGATTATCACCACGACAAGTGAGGAAACTGAGGCTTAAAGTGATCTTAGGGTTTGCCCAAATCTATAGTATCTAATTTTTCTGAGTTGCTACCACAGATACCGCAAAATGGGTCAGCCTGGACAATGAAAATTGCTTGACTCACGGTTTTGAAGCTAGAAGAAGTCCAGAATTGAGGTGACAGCAAAGCAGCACTTTCTCTCCAAAGTCCAAAAGCACTCTAGTGCAGGCTGCCAGTAGTCCTCGAGATTCCATGGCTATGTCCCTGCCGGGTCACAGGGTGGCATCTTCTCCTTTCTCTTCTGGGTTCTGTTGATCTCTAATTTCTAGTTCCTCCTCCTGGCTTTCTCTGATGATATCTGAATTTCTTCTGCTTATAAAGGACTCTAGTAATCTGGGCAAAAGACCCACCGTCATTTAGCTGGACCACACCTTAACTAAAAAGAACATCTTCAAGCGGTCCTATTTAGAAAAGGTTGGTATCCACAGGAATGCAGATTAAAAATTAACAATGTCTAAACAGGTATCTACCACACATAGAGCTAGCAAATAACGGTACCAAGCATTCTATACTAGGCTTTTAAAAATGTTCCCTATCCATAAACCTCAGCTCAGCAAAGCCTTTTAGCCTCAAAAGTCCATTTTGAAGTGAGAGATCTTATATATAGACCATAAGACCCATCTCAGGATTAGGATACTGACCATCTCGGGGGTTCTGCTGTCAGCAGACCTCTGACCCATTCTTCTCATTGGGACAAACTGAATTTTCAAGAACTGACTAAAACATGCTTATGAGCATTTCCTGTCCCTATGTGTCCTTCTTCTACCTCTTTACTCCTTTCCTTAGATTTAAGAGCTTTCTAGAGGGAATAGTGTTTGGGTTTTCTATTGCTGCTATAACAAATTTTCACAAGCTTAGTTGCTTAGAACAACCCAAATTTATTATCTTACAGTTCTGTAGGGTAGAGCTCCGACTCAGTTCTCACTGGGCTGAAATCTAGGTACCAGCTGGGCTGCATCCCTTCTGAAGACAGTAGGGGAAAATCTGTTTCCTTCACTTTTCAAGTTTCTGAAGGCTTTTTTTGTGTTCCTTGCCTCATAGCCTCTTTCCTCTACCTCTAAAGCCAGCAATATTGCGCCTCTCTGACCATTCTACTGGGGCTCACAGCTCTCTGTGACTCGGAACTCAGTCAGGCGAAGTGCTCTGCTTTTAAGGACTCCTGTGATTAGACTGGACTCATCTATTTAATCCAGGCTACTCCCCCAGCTCAAGGTAATTATCTTAATCACATCTGCAAAGTCCCTTTTACCACGTACAATCACATTTCACAGGTTCTTGGGATTAGGGTGTAGATCTTTGGGGGGAAGGGTGCTATTTTGTCTACTACAGATTATGAACCCCATCTTCTATATTACGTAGAGAATCTCCTCGGTGAAAATTCCCTTTAGTCATTATAAGACTCGTCCACAGATCCAAGTCAGTTTATTACTTCATCTTATTAATCTGCATATGGGACACCAGACCAGAAGTTGTAGGGAAGATGAAAACACAAAAAGTTTATGATCTTACAGTATTTGCCACCTTGTTGAGGATACATGATGTAGAATAGTTAACTAGATTAAGAAGAGTCCTAAATTGTGTCTAGAATTAAATATGCAACATATGCCTTTTTCCAACTTGAAGGGACATGCTTTTTAAAACACTCTGGTTTATGGAGCACAGAAAAATATTTAGAAGATACAGAAGTCTCTATTTTCACTTTTTGTCTTCAAGTCGGTCATAAGAAGGGTTTGCAGATGAGGAAACAATATCAAAAATGGATAAATAACTTACCCTAAGTCATACAGAAAATAAATTGAAGAGCCAGTGTATAAGTTCACTTCTGACTTCAAAGTAAATGTTCTTTCCCCCCATGCATCTTGTCATAACTGGATAGTCCACTAAAAACTGGGTTATGATCCCTTACGTTTCTAGATTTGACAGCACACTATTGTTTCATTAAAGAGTTGTGCACTCTACCAGAAGGTATAGCCTTATTTATTTTTGTTTCTGTGGTGGGGTGAGGCTAGGTAATGGATTTTTTTTTAAACGGAGCTCTCATGTCTTTGAAAATGAAGCATTTTGTTTTATTTAGTGTGTGTTGAACAATGGCTTTCCAGACACAACTGACAAGTTTTGTTTCTGGTTATTCATTTGATACCTACCACTTTAAAACTGAAAAGTGATATGTTGACTTCAGATCGTTAACAATGGCATCTACAATAAATATATGGTATGCCTGTCAGATATCCTTTTTCAGTAACTGCTATAAAAACAAGTCTAATAGACTCAAAATTCTTATGAAAAAAATTAATCATCGTGGATTAAGGGGAAGCATTTTGTGATTTCTACAGGCATTCCTTCCAAAGTACCTGGCCACAGTTTAGCGTTCTTAGTAATATAAGGAAATATTAACTAAAATAATCTCAACACAGGTAAAGCAGAACTTGAGAAGAAAGAGCATAAAAAAGAAGGAAAAGAGGGCTCAACCAACCCACAAAACAAATGGTGATATGAAGTAGTCATTGAGGAATTTCAGAGACATGAGAAGTCCAACTTTATTGAAATGATGTGGTAGAAAATTGAGAACAGGTAATTATATTCACTGAAGAGGATAACTATTCTCTAAAGGCCACACATGTAGAAACGGGGAAGCTTCTTAACAACGGAGAATATATTTGATAAAAATAGTATTAAGTTTGGGGAGGGAGAGGAAAGAAGATACCTTAAATAAATGCCCTGACTTTCTCCCTGTTCTCTCCATCGTTCTCTTCTCCCAAAGAATTGCATTATATTTTAATAGAATTTATGGAATTATCTGTGCATATTCCTGAAGAGAGAAAAAGTGTCAAAGGATTCCAAGTTAGCTCCTAACTGATGAGGAACCCTGGGCAAATCTCTTAAATTTTTTGAAGCCTCAGTTCCCTCAGTTGTAAATGAGAGGGTTGGGCCAAATTAGCTCTCATGCCCATTTCATTTATAAACATTATATATATAATAATGTATTTATTTTAATAACTCTCTACAAATAAAAATTGTGGAAGGTCTAAAAACACTTCTCATGACCCAGTTGAAGGTGAAAAGTGAAGCGTTCATTGGTTTACATCATCCAGATTCAAAACCACCTTCTTTAGCATACTGGTTGAATGACACATGAGTGCTACTTCGATTGGGATTTCTGTGATGGAGCAAAATAGCTTAACAGGTAGCAACTGGTATATAACTTCTCCTGTCTTGTTTAGAAGTCCTGGGAGTTACAGTTCAGCTAGAGGTGGGATGACGAAGAGAGAAGTGGAAAACAGCAGGCTAAATTATGGTAACTTTTGAACTCTTTTGCCTGTGCCCTGAGGGAATATATTCTCATTTAAATTTTCTTGAATACATGGACACATCCTGATCATTTCTATTTCCTTAGTTCTCTATTCTATCAACAAAAATGCAAGTGACCCACTGGCTTGACTGCAAACCAATATGGTTAGAAACTCAGAGTTGTATAAATCCCAGGGTGGATGTGACTGTGTGACTGTGAGAACCTTGTGTCTGAGTCTCCTTTTATCTATGGTATTGACAGATGAGTAAAAAGTATGGATAAGAAATAAACAAATAACAGGGGGAACAAAGATTAAAATAAATTGAGTAGATTAAAATACTAGTGGCCAGTGAAAGGGAGGGGTAAGGGGTACAGCATGTATACGTTTTTTCTTTTTTCTTTTTTATTTCTTTTGCTGGAGAGGTGCAAATGTTAAAAAAAAATTATCATGGTGATGAATAAACAACTATGTGATGATGTTGTGAGCAATTGATTGTAAGCATGTCAAGAATGTTTGTATGTTTGTTGTATACAATAAAAATATTAAAAAAAAAAAAATCCCAGTGCAGTAGAAATGAAGTTCTAGGTTTTGGTCCAAAATGAATTGGTTTTCAATATAGTTCTGATGATTCATTGAAACCCTGTGTTAGAATTCTCTTAATCTCTCCGTGACTCAGCTTTGTCACTTGTAAAACCAGGGTAGCTTTGACAATTGCAGCAATATTGTTTATATAGGTATCAGACATGTAATAGGATCGTAAAAAATTTTCTCCAACTCCCACCCTAGTATATCATCTAGTATTAAGTGCCTCCATTTTGGGTTCCCTTTAAGAAAAATAACTCAAGGGCAGACTGAGCTCTTCCCAGTCCCCATATTTAAAACTTGGCTTAGACCCCAAAGTATTTCAGCACAGTCTGTTTAGCAACCTAGAGAAGACAGAGTGAATTGGTAGCAAAGCTTGGGCTCTGCACCCCAGTGCCTTATTGGGAAAGTTTGCGGCTAACGGGGCGGGTAGAAACAGGCGTGCAAATTCCGGGCATGGAGTCAAGCTGCATTTCTAAGCCTAGAGAGCAAGGAATGTACAAAAGGTTTCCCTCTGCTGCCTTGCCTCCCTGTCTGCACCTCTATTTGTTTATCCGCAGACATTCTGGACAACATGAAGGGGATCTGATATAAGGTGTTAGCTTCATTCAGCTGCACCTGTGCAGAAGCATTAGTTAATGTCTCATTGAAGTGTTCCACATGTTTCTTTTACCTCAAGCCGGTTTAGTGACGGCATTCTCACACGCTCCCTTAATCCGGGCCCCCATAAATCTCCCACAAACCCCTCCCTACATTGTCCTACCCATCCATCATGAGCTCAGTGAAATCCTTTGGCACGTACAGTACATCTTTTTCCCTGAGACCATTCACCAAGAAGCCTTGTCATTGCTGTCATTTTTGGCCGCCATTCACTCCCCCAATTTTGGCGTTTGAGTGGGTTTGTGTGTGTTTGTGGGCATGTGTAAATCGTAGAGGTGGGGGTGGGGATTAGGGCGAGGAGGGGGAAGACAGCTCTGCAGATGGTGAGACTTTGAGAATGGTATGGGAAAATTCAGATGAAAGTAAGAATGGGTGGGAGAGATTACTCCAAAGAGGCAAATTCTGTCTTAATATCTTTTCTGCAATCTTACTACGTTTCTATGGATATGAACTAGGCTGAATTTAATCAGTAATATTGATGAAGATCTATGCCTCCAAATAATACTCTGATACTGAAAACTTGCCTCTTTTCTTATATCCCTCATAGCTGAAATAAAAATTAGAAATTCTGTTTCTAGGGTTAACTAGTGCTAAATCCTCCACCACTTCCTTGGAGGGGATTAAGTGCTTCTCAATTAGTTCTATGCCAGTGTTTTAAAACCTCTCTTTCATTGTTGCCCCTGCCCAGGAGGAAAATGTAATGTAAATTAATTTAAATAGTTAAAATATTAGTTTAATTTAATTTAATTAATTCAAATAACTTAGGTTTAAATTTAGTTTTTCCCCTAATGAGGAAAATTAAATGCTAAGGGATAATATCTTGTTGGTGTTTTAGTTTCCCAGGCAGCTATGACAAATGGCACAAAATGGGTTGGCTTAAGCAAAGGGAATTTATTGGCTCATGGTTTTGAGGTCATGAGAAGTCCAAGATCAAGACTCCAACAAGGTAATGCTTTCTCCCCAGAGACAGTGACATTTTGTTGTTGGTTGCAGAAGATTCTTGGGTTCTTTGACAGGCCTATCACATGGTGAGGCACACTGTGGGGCTCTCTCCTTTTTTTATTCCAGGTTGCCACTGACTTCTGGCTTCCAACTCCACCTCGTGCTTTTGCTCTATCTGAATATCTTCTGCTTATACAGGACTCCAGTTATCCAAGTTAACACAAAACCTCACTCAGTTGAGCTATACTTTAATTAAAATAAGATCTTCAAGAGAGCCTATTTAAATGGTTTTCCACCATCAGGGATGAGTATGAAGATTAAGAACATGTCTGAGTTAGGTACATAATTCAGTCTACCATAATTAGGTAGGGTTGAGCTTTGGAGAGACACAAGCCATGTAATATCATAGATTTTTTCACCCCACCCCCGCCCCAGAAAAAACAGATTTTCCCCCTTTGGTGGTAATATTCCCCGTGGGGAATGCATTATCTTTTTTGCTATATTGTCTGTATTGTCCTTCAATTTGAGATATTTATTCTTTTTTTAATCATAGTCATATATATATATTTCAGTGCTGTTAAATACGTTCACAGTGTTGTGGTACCATCACCACCCTCCATTACCAAAACATTTCCATCATTCCAGATAGGAATCCTGTGCATTTTGGGACTTAAATTCCTATTCCCTACCCTGTCCCATGGTAATGCATAGTCTATATTCTGATTTTGTGAGTTCGCTTATTCTGATTGCTTCAAATCAGTGAGATCAAACAGTGTTTATCCTTTTGTGTCTGGCTTATTTCACTCACCATGATAGTCTGAAGGATCGTTCATATTGTCACATGTGTCAGGACTTCATTCCTTTTTACAGCTGAATCATATTCCATTGAATGTATATACCACATTTTATTTATCCATTCATCAGTTGATGGACATTTGTGTTACTTCCATCTTCCAGCAACTGTGAATAATGCCTCTATGAACACTATGTGCACATATCTGTTTGAGTCCCTCCTTTCAATTCTTTAGGGTGTACACCTAGTAGTGGGATTTCTGGGTTACATGGTAGTTGGATACTTAGCTTTCTGAGGAACCACCAAAGTTCTTCCACAGTAGCTTCACCATTTTACATTGCCAGCTGCAACGAGTGAGTGTTCGTATTTCTCCACATCCTCTCCAACAGTTGTTATTTTCCATTTTTCAATAGCAGCCATTCTAATGGGAGTGAAATGGCATTTCACTGTGGTTTTAATATGCATCTGCTTGTTGGCTAATGATGTTAAGCATCTTTTCTGGTCATTTGCATATCTTCCTTGGGGAGATATCTGATCAAGTCTTTTGCCTACTTTTAAATTGGGTTGTTTGTTTTTTTGTTTTCTAGAACCCAGAGGAATCGGTGAGATATCTCATATTATTCCCATGTCCAACAATAATTACCGTGTTAGGTTGGGTTACCTGAGACCAAAATTTGAGTGCACATGATTTACAGAGGGAGTGCCTTTCAAGATAAATGTATAAGGGGGAAGCAGGGGAAACAGTCAAGCAAAGATGTAGTCTCAGGTAAAAAGTTCATGGGAACAGAGGAGGGGTGGAGTCAGGGAAGGCTTTCTGAGGAGGTACTACCTTAATTAACCTGGTGAAGCTGGCAGTGGGTAGGGAGTGTACTAGGCAGAGCAGAGGCAAGAGTATATGTGAATGCATGAAAATGACAGAAAACATACCACATTGAGGAACTGAAAGAAGTTTGAGGTAGGGGGAGGTGGCAAAAGATGAGCTGGGGGGATAGCTGCAAGCCAGTTAACAGCACAATCAGAAGCCACCAAAGGGCTTTAAGAAGGGAGTGATTACAGTCTTGTAAAGATAATTACAGCCAGACAGCCACAATTTGCAGGAGTTTAAGTCTGATGGCCTCAACCTCCCCAGTGAAGGACAATACCACCTGCTCAAAGTGAAGACAATAGGGCTTGGATGGGGTGCTTGAGAAAAGTGGCAAGCTTTGAAATAATAGTTGAAAGTGGAGTAGGTGAGAGCCCAAACTGATGCTAACACTTAAACTCTGTTTCAATTTCAATAGGTTGGCATTTATAATACAGCCAGAGTTCTCTTACTTAGCCCCTGCATTTCAAATTTTAGTTTACAACTGTTACTCAGTGGGACACTAGAAAACTAAAGATTCAGGAACAAGTTTGTAATCTGCACATTTGTTTGCTATTCTCCAGCAGTCACCTGGATATTCGCTGAACAAATAATTATTGTATAACTGTTACAAGCCGCTCACAATATCCATGCATGGATCCAGGATTGGTAAACTGTAGAATGGATACAGTGGTAGGAAAAGAGGACAAAGATGTTGAACATGTTTAGAGTGTCCTGTCCAGGCTTTAGCACCGGAAGAAAAGAGTAAGGTTAGGGGAAGGCAAATATACCAGAAAGAAAGATGTCAAGGGAATAAAAGTTCTCTGAAGCTAAAAACAGAGAGAAGAATGAGGGCATTCCTGAAAAGAACCAAGGAAGGAATAAGGGCAGTGAAGTCCGGAGCTGGGTTTAGAGACTGCTATATTGGAGTTTTAAGACTGTGGAAGTGGAAAGTCAGGGTGGGCAGAGGGGTGGGTCAGTGGTAGAACGCTGGCCTTCCACACCGGAGACCCGGGTTTTCTCCCGCCATGCACACACGCTCACTGCCTTGACCAGGAGCACTCTAAGGTGTAAATCCACTTCGCCATGCTTTTGAGGTGATCTGGGAAAAAACCCGCCAGTTCCTCACAGTAGGAAGAAACTTGGCGCTTACTGGGATCTGAACCGAGAGGACTGCTCACAAAATCTGGAAAACCCTTCCGTGTCCACTCGTGTGCGCCCGTGTGTCTCAGACATGCGCAGTAGCCTCCCCCAGATGTCTATTCTTTAGACCCCTTTTCTCCGACCTGGAGGGAGGTGCGATGAATGAGCAGTAATCCGTGAAAATACAGCATTGCCTAGGAACCAATGATGTGACTCCACAGTCTTCAGAAACTGTCCAAGTTCCTCTTCTTCTTCAAATAATTATTTTCTTTGGTTCTTAATTTAGTGCCTTCTTATTTTCAAATGAAAGATATCTCAAGTTTTCATTACAAAAATTATGCACACCCATTATAAAAGATGTTGAGACTAAAGAAAGTTAATAATTAACAATCACTCATGATTTTATTATACACTTTGAAATAAGCCAGACTTCATGCACATATTCCCAATAAGCATATATTTTTTAAAAAGTGGGATGATATTAAGTATTTTTCTATAATCCTTTTATTTTCATTCTACAATATGCCATAAGTATGGTTACAAGACAATAAAACAGATCTGGATTGTTAATGGCAGCATAGCTTTCTATTGTGTAAAATGCATCATAAATCATTTAATCAACACCTTTTGGGAACATTTGAATTGTTTCTAATCTTTGCCACTATAAAAATATTCTGTGAGGAATATCATTGTATGTACATCTTTGCCTGCTTGCCCCAAATTATTTTCGAAAGATACATTCCTGAAAGTAGAATTGTTAGCTCAAAAGGTATTCACAGGGCGGCGCGATGGTGGCTCAGTGGCAGAATTCTTGCCTGTCATGCCAGCGACCCGGGTTGGGTTCTCGGTGCCTGCCCATGCAAACAGACAAACAAACAGAAAAGGTATTCACAAATTACATGTTGATGCACGTTGTCAGATTGCCTTTCAATCTAGTAACTCAAAAGCTGTCTTTCATTACATTGCATTTTTGTGCACCACTTTTGAACACCTTTTCATATGCACCTTTCACATTGGCTTTTTGTATTGATACTTTTGTGACTTTCATGTTCAAATTAAACATACAGAAAAATACAGAAAATAATATAAAAACACTCAACTATCAATTAACAAATGCAGATGTTTGCTTCAGATTTTCTTTCCTAAGAAGTAAAAGACCAAAGATAAAATTTGACTCTTTATATGACTCCCAGTCTAAGTTCCCTTCCCCTCTGCCCTGAGGAAACCATCACCCTGAGGTTGAAATGTTATCTGCTAGTCCTTATTTCTATTGAAAACTGCATATGTGTGGATTAAAACCATTGGGTTGTATTTTGTTTGGTGTATTTTTCTAATTTTATATAAATGACTGCATCATCGTATAATACCAAAGCTTCCTTTTTCTTTATTCCATATAATTAGTTTGGGTCTCTGCTGAGATATAGAGATAAATTCATGTACATTTTAAATGTTGTCTAATACTTTCACGTAAATACACTATACCTAGTTCTCTATTGGTGGGGTTAGGTTGTTTACAAGTGTTTGCTATTACAAGGAATAAATATTTAAGGAATATTCTCATCCATATTTCTTTGTATACATGAGCAAGAATTATTGTATGGTATATTCCAACAAGTAGACTCAGACTCTCTGAGTCATAAGCAAATACACATTTAGAACTTTACTAGATATTACCAAAGTCCTCTCCAAAGTGCTGTACAAATTTTCACACCTACTTTGAAGAAAGTGTGTATGAAAATTTCCAGTTTTTTCTCTTAATCAACAGCTGGTAATTTTGTGCCAATTTTGAGTCAAACGAGATCCTGATATAATTTGAGTTTTCCTGTGTTAAGATCCTCTGCTTTCGAGTAGCCAGGCCCAAGAAAATTAGCAGGGCCCAGCCTTACCTGAGTCCTTGCATACCAAGCCCTGGCCTCATGCATTCTATTTTCAGGAAACTCATCTAATGCAGTAAGCAGAGGAAGAGGCAGGCAGCCAAAGCTGTGAGGTAAACACTATTAAAAAACTAACATTTATTGGATACTTTGAATGCACCAGGTACTCTGTGAAATATATTTTTATGAACTATCTCAATACATTCTGTAACAATTCCTATGCAATGTGTATTATTCCTTTTACTCATTTTGTCAGGGAGGAAATTTAAGCTCTGAAAGGTTAAAAAACTTGTCCACACTCATACAAGTAGTAAGTGGTGACCCTAGGATTGGAAAGCTGCAGTCTAATTTCAGAACTTAGGCTCTTGCCACTTGGGAAGAAACGAAACCTGGGGAGAGGAATCCATCAAAATATACCAGGATATAATAGCACAGGCAAAAAGAGATTTGGGAAGTAGAAAAATCCGAGAAAGAAAAGATTGCCTCGTCATGTTTTTACCCTTTTCAAATAGCACAGATCTATATCCTTCCATTAAGTGTAGATACTCATTTTTTTTTTTAGAGTTGAAGTTCCCCCATCACTCAGGACCAGTTAGAGATACCATGACACAAGGCATTCTATAAAATTTTACTTTCTCCTCTGTTCCCAAATGCTCCTCCGCTTCTTCCTTCCCACTTTTTCTTTATTTTGGAACAAATAACCATCTTAGCAGTCATGAAAAGTTCTTCAAACATATGAAAAGGATGAACATACCTCATTGCAAAGGAAGAACATTGCTTCTTTTAGCTTTTTCTCTCTTACTTCTTACTTTGCATAGATTCAGCCAAGCTTCATCATTTCCAGATTGATTAAAGTAAAAACAAAATAAATATATGTATGTATTTAAAAACACAAAACCATATCCATACACACATCTGTCAGATTTTTGCTGCTCGTGGCAGTTAAAGAATTCGGGTGGTATGACAATGTGGACAGGCTTCTACAAACCCATCATTGTTGACACCTCCTTGATGACTGACAACTGCTGTCAAAGCTCCAACTGCGAGACGAGACTGACAGAACCTGAACATTCCCTTCTAGCTGTGTTGTGAAAATACAGTGGGTAAGTCTATTCCCTTTTCTACTTAACCGCATGGCTTTTTCATGTCAACTCAGGGCCACTCTAGTGGCAAATTTAAGAGAAATTCCAAGTAAAAGAAGAAAATATAGAAAGGTAGGTGAAGAAAAATACTAATCATTCCAACATCCATCAAATGTTATTAAATACAAACTCTTTCCCTCTCTTTTTCTCTTACACACACACACACACAGGTAAAATAATTGCCCAAACTGTGCTTCTCAAACACCATTTGTTCATGAGGCTCATACCCTATCATCAATCTTTTTATATTTCTTCTTTTAAAAAAATCTTTAAATTCAGATGTTTCTATAGAATTCCATTCTATAGAAAGTCTCAAAGGAGAACTCAGTGTATCTGTAACCACAACTATAACCATATTTTATTTTTCTTGAAAAATGTGAAACGATATAAAATTTCCTCACCACCTCAGGTCCAAATGCTAAATTCCAAGCTCAAGCTTTTGTCCAACCTGCCCCTGAAAGAATAGAAAATATTCTCTCTTCTCTCTGTGAATCTTCTCTTGATTATAGTGTATGATTTAAAATCCATGTCTTGGTGGTATTTATGTCATGTTTTCCCAATAGACCAGATGCTTCTTGAGCACGAAAGCCCATTATATTACTCCTCAGTGTTACATACTTTCAAAACCTAAAACATTATACCTATATTTAAAAGCCTGGTGTAATTCTGCTAGCTAATAAGGATACCAGGATTTGTCTTGACTTCTAACACCAGCATTTATAAGGAATTTCAGTCCAGTGAAAACCGTGCTGCAGAGATTTCACATTTGGGCTTTATTCCTACCCAGGCCTATATTAAGGAAAAAGTCCCCCCAATATTCCCAGCGTTACCCCCATAGTTTGTGCCATTGCAGTCACTCTCCATGAATTCCAAATGCTACTCGGGTGGAGTAGGTGTTCCCTCCGTTGTACATGGATGATGCTCAGTGAGGACAATGGTAATGAAAACTATCAGGTGGGGCAGTTTTAATGGTGCTTTTCTGACTATTTTTACTGCTTTATTGAGGTATAATTTATTAAGATATAATTTACATATAACAAGCTGTACATTTAAAATGCATGATTTGATTAGGTTTACATATGTCATACACCCATGAAACCACCACCAAAATCAAGACAGCAAACAGAACTGTTCCCTTGTACCCCTTTGTGACCCATCATTCTCTCCACCCTCATCCTGAGGCAAATATAGGTCTGCTTTCTGCTGGTATAAATGATACTGCATTTTCTAGAATTTTATGTAAATGGAATTCTACCTGGGTATTATATTTTTAATATGACTTTTTCACTCAGCATATTGTTGCATGTATCAGTTTGTTCCTTTTAAATGTAAGTACAATCTCATCGAATGAATGTATCCCATTTTATTTATTCCTTCACCTATTAATAGATATTTGAGTTGTTTCTACTTTAAAGCTACCGCATATTTATGTACATGCTTTTTGTAGAGATCCATTTTCATTTTTATTGAGTAAACACCAAAGAGTGAATTGTTGGGTCATGTGGTATGCGTGCTATGCTTAAACTTTAGAATAAAATAGCTGAACTGGTTTCAAAAGTAGTTATAACATTTTACACTCCCACCAAAAATGTTTACAAAGTCCAGTAGCTCCACATTCTCGCTGACACTTGGTATTCTCAATCTTTTCAGTCTGGCCATTCTCAAAGGTGTGAAGTTATATCTCACTGTGGTTTTATTTGCATTTTCCTGATGGCTGATGATGTTGAACATTTTCTTATGGCTTATTGTCTATCTTATTGTCTATGGCTTATTGTAAATCTTTTTTTGTGAAGGTTCTGTTTAAATTTCTCCCTATTTTTATTGGGCTGCTTGCCTATTATTGAGTTATAAGAATCTTTTATATATTCTGAAAGCAAGTCTTTCATCTAATATATGTATGGTTCACGAGGGCATTTAAAAATCAGTTTTAAAGTGTGTTCAACTACAACTACAAGGATCAGATGTCAAAAATGCAGATAATAAGGTAGTGGTTTTGGAATTATTCATTAAATATATATTGAGTACCTTCTGAGTGCCAGGTACTCTGCTAGGCCATGGGGAAATAAAGGCCATTTGGAAAAATATCTGCCCTCAAGGAGCTCACTGTTAGAGAGGAAACCAAAGCATTGAAAAATAAACCACAATAAAGTAGAGATATATATAAATGTCAGGGGAGTGGAAAGGAGGAAGCAGTTATGCTATTCTGCCTGTGAGGCCAATGAAGACTTTGAGAGGAGATGACACTTAGGCTGTTGTTGTTTTTTTTTTTAATTAATTTTGTTTGCATGGGCAGGCACTGGGAATCGAACCCAGGTCTCTGGCATGGCAGGTGAGAACTCTGCCTGCTGAGCCACCATGACCTGCCCTTAGACTGGCTTTTAAGGATAAATAGAGGTATGCCATGTACAGAAACTGTATACATAAGACTATATAATCCCACAGAAAGAAATTTATTAACTGAGGCCAATGAATAATTTTTACTTGTGCCCAAACATCTTAAATCAAGATGGTTCATGTAACTATAGGGCCTTAAGATCCTCTGGGTACAGCCCTAAAGACATCATTGGCTAAAAGTTTGCACTTTTAAAAAGCAGGGCTACCTCTATGGGAAAGGAACATGTTCTCTAGTCCCTAGTTTATTTCCTTGTGCCTAGTAGTGCCCAATAAACACAGGTTGAGTACATGAATACCTGATTTGGGTTCACCGTGAGGGGTTAAAAGATGACGCAAATATAAATTTTTAAAAATCTCCAAATAAGGAAGATTAAACCCTGTAACCATGGTCATAAATGGCAAACATGGGGAAAATTTTCCCTCCTCCCTGAAGCTGTCCCACACATGCCATCAGGGAGAATTCATTGCTGCACTGCATAGCAATTTAATCAGTTTTCCTGTAATAGAACTTACTGTATTCCTTTATACAGGGCTCTTTTGTTAGATATTGAGAGTTAACGAAGATAGGGGCCATATATTTTTCATCTTTGCATTCCCAACATTTCCAGCAAAAAGTTCAGTTCCTGACATACACATGTGCTCAACAAATGCCTATTGTTTTGGAAACAAGTTGAAAATGCTTAAGTATAACAGTATGCTTAAAGTAATCAGTGCCATATCCTATGGGGGGTCAAAGGAGGAAGAGATTCATTACATCAGGCTTGAATGGTGTGTTCCTTAGTTGCAAGGAAAGATTTGGGCAAGGTGTGATAACAGGAAAGAGAACTTCAAGTCAATGAAACAGTGTAAGCAGAAGGCATGAGTACTAGGTATCTAAATAAGAGTCCAGCTTGCTCTGGCTAGCACTGAGGACCCATCATTGATTAATTCATTAAACGAATACATATTCAGCACTAAAAGGAGTTGTGGGACATAGATTATGAAGAATCCCCATCTGCACAGACTAAGCAAACAAGTACATTAGCTTGCCGAAGCTCCATAGGTGCAAAAGTAGACAACCAGACTCAATGGATCAGGGTAAGAAGTTTCTTACTCATAGCACAAGAAACAGCAGGGCATAAGATCATTCTGCTCCCCTGTTTGAAAGTCTCAAAGGCTACAAAATGGTCACAGATGACAGCTAGACATGCAGGGGTTGTGATGACACTATGGAACCCAGGGCTAAAATCACAGGACCTTTTACAGCAAGCAGTAAGCAAGCCAGGGCTTCTCCCCCAGGGAACAAGCAGTCATGCAACAGTCAGTGTGTTTTTGCCTTGACCTACTTAAATGCATATATGAATGCTACATAAATGCCTTGGGTCCAAGGAAGGTTCATCTGTGCAGTTGGCATACTCAGCTTAGGATGTACAGGGATGCCCATGGCCCATGCCGGACTAGCTCTTCCAACACACGCGAAGTGCAGACTAAGAAGTTTTTCATCTGTATGTAATAAGGAGTTTTTGAAAAGTTTTGAGCAGAAGAGTGATTTGAGTAAAGGGGCATCAGAGAAAAGAGTTCTCTGATGGCAATAGATAGGAGAGAAGATTGTATTAAAGATGAAAGGCAGAGAGATCAGAAGAACGTCCTCCAGAGGGGATGGAGAGGAGAGCAGTGAGAGCACTCATATTCCTGGGCTGGCTATGGCTGTGGGAAGGGGAGATAACTGTGATCAATTCCCACTTAGCATAAACCTGGGCAAGGATGAGGAAGGACAGAGCTCTTCGTGGTTCCAGCTTTCTTGCAGGCATTTGGGTGATGTAGGTGGTTGGTGTGACAGATGGACACGAAATCAGGGCGAGTTTGGGGAAAGTGGAGCAATGTGAAAATGTGTAAAGACTAGAGGTAGAAAGGAGGCTGGAAGGAAGAGGTGAAGGTCAAACATCTGTGAGTTAATAATAAGATCATAGCCACAAGGTCCCCGAATAAGTCACTCCATGCCCTGACAGTTTCAAGGCAGAGGTAAACTGGCCCCCGGATTTCATTGCCAGAGGCTGGTGCGTAGCTCCTTACTTCCACCTCCTTTTCTCACCGCTCATGCCTGCCCTACCAATTTATAGGGACGCGCAGCCCTTGAACAAGCTGAGAGCAAGAAAGGGCTGCTTTAGGTTTACCTCAAACACTTCAGTGTGGTATTTTTTTTCTTCCTTTACCTTAACAAATGTTTTATTTTTTTCATTGTTGGCACTGCCTGACCAAGAAAACGAATATACCTGTTTGCCTTTTGTTTGATTGATTTGTTTTTCCCTGCCAAAGAATTTGTCTTTGAACAGATTCATTTATGTTACCCCCGAGCAGTGGATCTGGGAAATGGTTTTCCCTATTCACATGGAAATCACAGGACCATTCTTCTGTCTTTTTCCTTCCCTTAGGAGCTGACAGGTGGAGCAGAGAGCAGAGATTTGTCCAGAATCATTCTGTAGACAATGAGGATTCCAGGAGGGCCCTTACCTTCCTTTTCAGGTTGTCATCATTTTTTGTTAATTTTTTAACAAAAAAATTTGGCAATTGGAACTTAAGATGGAAGATTAAATAGTATTTGTCATAATAAACACAGATGGAGAGGACCTTTTCCACCCTTTGCTTTTCCTGCAGGGACTTGCACAGCTGCAATGCTTTTGTCTTTTTCAGCACAAGAGGGGACTAAACACAGGGCATTTAATTTTGTCTCTTAACTATTTCAGGACTGCTTTTCTTGAAGAGTGTTTTGGTAAAACTTTTATTTTAAGGTAATTATGTCAATTTGATTTGTCTGAGATAGAGAAAAGGTTTATGAGGAAATCTTTCATTCAGAATGTGCTGTAGATATGTAGCACATATCTCCTTCTGCTCACCAATAGAGTTTATTAAATTTGTGAAGGCTGGAAAAATGAACATAAGCAGTCTGGGGGGGAGGGAAAGACCTAGAAGATCTGGGTTTTAATCTCAGCAACACCGTCAACCAGTCTTTGGCAAATCAGTTAATCTCGCTGACCTTCAGTTTTCTTCCATCTTTAAATGGAAATAAAACAATCTGGCCTTGCCTGCTTCCCAGGAATACTAAGTATCGGAAAAAATCATATAAATGAAGTGCTTTGAAGAGTGGTGAAATTCTATGAACGACGTAACATGATTAGCAATCCTGAAACTGTCTTCTCATCTAAGGTAAGGAAGAATGTATATTGGGATTGGCTGATTTTTTTAAAGGTTTACTTGGTACTCAATTGCAAAACTCCATACTGCTCTATTAAGGAACAAACATAAAGAGTCACCAGATGAAGTGCACGCGTGGTTCAGCGGTAGACTGTTTGCTCACCGTGTGGGGAACCCGGGTTTGATTTTCCGACAATGCACCACCCTCCACTCCAAAAAAAAAAAGATTTGCCATATAAAATTACTTGAAGGTATCTCTAAAGACCTCAATTTTCAAATTTGAACCACAAAAGGAAACTCTTAATGTTGTCAATATTCTCTTTTTCAATTTTAGATTTCTAGGAACACTAAAAAACAAAAAATAGAATTGATAATGCCTCTTCAACATATCTGACAGAAAAAAAGTACTTTCAGTTTCTTTAGTGTTCCTGAAGTAAAATGATGTCCTGCTAGTTCTGAAAACAGTATTCCTTAACCAAAGGCTCCAACAGCTAGCCAAGAAACAAAGAGGTCACCAGTGTCCCTCTCCATTAATGGATTTTCTGTGTAGTAAGTAGATTAAAAAATAACTTAAAGGAGAAATAAGAAATGGCTAATGGATGTATGTGAATAATGCTGGGAGTTAAGAGGAATGGATAGATTAGTGTTTGGACTTGGGAAAAGATGAAAAGAATACCCTGTTTTCCTGATTAATATTGCATTATAAAAACTATGTTACTGTCTACATATGGTTTATAAGTAGCTAATGAAACTCATAATCATTGTGGTAACAATCATTTGCTTAAGAATAGGAGTGTGTGTTTCTTTATTCTACGCCCTTTCTTTTATACCCCAAGTCACCACTGACTCTACATGGAGCAAGACTTGCCCTTGCCAATCAAGTCTAACATAGGATTTTAACATAAGATTTGTATGGAGAAATAGATAGGAAAGAGGCAGAAATAATTTGAGATTCTTGATTTTAGTTGCCAGTTTGGCAATGCTGCTATTGCAGAGATCAAAATTAACAAGGGTACTATAAAAGGGTTGGAATAATTAACTGTTGGGATTGCTAGATGGGTTCAAAATCTTGATTGCGCTGATGATTTCATGGGTGTATACTATGGGAAAACTTACCAGGTCACACAGTTTCGACATATGCAATTATTGTATGGCACTTGTATTTTAATAAAGCTGTTGAAAATAATATAGAATATTTTTTAATGAAAAGAGTTAATATAACTTTAAAATAAATTATTCTGAGGGGAACTCAGTGGGACTATTCTTTTTCATCCAGTAAAATCTAAATTCTTTTTATCTTTTTAGCAACTTAAAGGCATCCATACTGACCTTTTGTTTACCAAATCTCATTTTCATCTATATACTGGTATCCAGTTAGTTATCTCTTGTTTCCCACTGGAGCAATCAATTACTCTATTATTTTTCTATTGCTGCAAAACAAATTACCACAAGCTTAGCAACTTAAAACAACACCTACCTACTTTCTTGCAATTCTTTAGGTCAGAATTCCAGGCATGGCATAACTGGGTTTTCTGCTCAGCATCTTGAAATGAAGATGCTGTCCAGGTCTGTGGACTCATTTGGAGTCTTTCGTAAGACAGTGAAATTCAGACCAAGAGAGAGAACCCCACAGAACCAGGAAGATGAAAGCAACAGAACTCAGAAGAGAAGGGAGAGATCAGCAGATGTCGCATGTGCCTTGGCATGGGACAGAGAAGTCCAGGGTCGCTGGCAGCTCGTCTTTAGGAAGAAAGCATCACCATGATGGTGACTTGATTTGGACATTTTCAGGACGTCAGTCCTTTGTGCTTGTAAACTAAGAATTTCCCATTGTAAAAGCCCACGCATTACATGGTATCTGCACTGGCAGCCCAGGGGACGAGAACAATGACTTAGAAGCTAACAGGCATTACAAACAAGATTCTGGAGCCAAGAAGGCTGGGTTTGAATCCTGACTCTTCTACTTACTAGTTGTGGTCCTTGGGTGAATGATTGACATCTCTTTACCTTATTTTCCTCCTCTTAAAGGGGTAAAAATAGTACCTATTTTGAAGGACCTTTATAAGGATTAAATTAGTTAATACATATATAATGTGCTTAGTATGTCCTAAGTACTATGTAAGTGATGACTGTTATTATTAGGAAACAAAACGGGAACCAAATGATTAGCCCAGAAAAAGACAGATTATCAATGGGGTTGGTGGGTGGTTGTGTCAGTTCCAGATCACTACATCCCTATTTGGCTCAGCATTGCAGTCTTCCTTGAATCATTAGACCATTAGTAACTGCTGTACTGCATACTATTTCCTCTCCCTGGAATGCCTGTTGATCTTCCTACCTCCTGATAACTCTTAGGTCTCATTCAAAATGACAATTCTATAAGCCTTTCCTAATCCCACAGGCAAAACTACTAGTTATTTCTTCTAGGAGTATAATTAAAATAGCCACTACTTATCAAATACCTACAGACCTTGAACCAGACATTCTACCTTGCTTATTCTGCAAACACGTATTGATCGCCTCCTATATGCCAGAGACCATTGTACTTGGTAGAGAGAGCAGGGAACAAAGCAGAAGTTACTTTTCAGTGTAAACACCTATGAAATGGGCATTTTTAGGAAAACTTACAGTCTGAGAAGTTAAGCAACTTGCCCAAAATTTCACCATGAATCAACATCAAAATTAGTATTTGAAACCAGGCCCATCTAAATCCAAGGCATCCACTAATAACTGTCAGATAATCTTTCCTCTGGGTCCCATCAGCCCTTTGAAAGTATCTCTCTAGTAGAACAAAGCATATAGTTTCAGGTAATTATTCTGTTTCCTTAATATCATTCCCAAGACACTGAGCTCTTCAAGGACAGTGTTGAACTGAATAAATCAATGATGACTTGTTACTAAATGCCTCACAATGAGTCAGGATTTGGGAACTGAGTCTGTAAGTTAGCTTCAACTGAAGTATAGACTGGGGATGGGTTAGGGCTGAAATCTGCAGGTGCAGAGACCAGCTGCAGGGAGCCAGGAAAATGAGGGAAACAGGGCTGAGTGCTTCCAAATTGTGCAGGAAGTGAGTTTATCTTTGATTTTTCACTGACTTTGTATTTCTGGTCTCTTTTCTCCTATCCTGCAACCCTCTCTTCCCAGGTAGGCTGAGCTCTTAAAAAGGAAACCTTTATTAATGGGAAGGAAGGGATTCCTAATGGCAGAGAAGAAAATGTGAAGTGAAGAACTAGAGGCTGGTGGGAAGATTCTTTCGAAGGAACTAGGGAGGAAGAAGTCTTCCTAGCATCCTTTACGTTGCAGTTCATGGACAACTTCTCCTGGCTATGGGCCTGCCCTGCGTGAAGAGAACAAGCACAGGCTCCATGAGGACAAGGCAGAGATTACATGTGTGTTGGGGTGGGGGAAGGTACTCATTTATGACTTATATCCCCCGTCCCCCATTTGCTTCACTGCCGAGTGCTGACCCTTAGCAGCAGTGCTTCCCTATAGCTATTGTTGAGTCATCAACAAACTAGAAACTATCTGGGAAGATTTATAATAATGGTGCTTTGACCAGCCGAATTCCTTCCATAATTGATCCATACAAGACCCTTTACAAGGCTTCCTACAGGAGAGAACTGGTGAACAATCTGCAGGATAAAAAAGTAGAAATTCCAGAAAGGATGGGCCAAATATAAATTTTTCAGGCTGTACTTAAAGATCGCTACAATTCATTAGTAATGGTAGGCTACGTATTAATGCCAGAACCACAATGTTTAATAGCATAGTCACTTTATGTGTAATTCATAGATTGTTCTGTGTATGCACAGTGATGAACTGAAGTCAGCCTCTATTGTCTCATGTGAGCTTGTTGTGCACATCTCCCCAGTTCCTCGTTCAGTGGCATCACAGTGGTAGCCTGAAATGGGCCACAGTGGGTACTTACACTATGGAAATTACCAAGCACTATATATCTACAGATCAGGACCTTTTTTTAGTGCTAGTTATTACCACTATAAGCATATATCTCTGTGTGTATCTTTCTTTATACGTGTGTGAGAGTATATCTATCTATCTATATGTGTGTGTACATGCCTACATGTATGTGCATTTATGTGTTTGTGTGTATGTATGTATGTGTGTGTATATATGTTTATATCCTGTACAATTTATATCCTGTCTGAAGTTAATGATCTTCCAACTTAATTCTTTAGTGTGAGTTTATCTCTCTGTAATCATTTTATATTGCTATTAAAATGCTTTGACTTAAAAGGATCTCTTTGTATAATGTAAAAAGATAAATACATGAATTTTCTAAAATGTTTATAACTGTCGCATATTAGGGAAAAATAATGACTGTATATATATCTGGATAAAGTACTTCTGAAATGACCATTACAATTAGGGTCATGATCTCAGAGCAAGTAGACAACGTAAGGAAGCCTATGCTTCTCTAAGAAACATTTTAGAGTTCAAGTCATTGATGCTTTAACATTCTCCACTTATAAAAGCAAAAACAATAGGGCACTGCAACAGTGGCACAGAGGCAGAATTCCCACCTGCCATGCCAGAGACCCAGATTCGATTCCTGGAGCCTGCCCATGCGAAAAAAAAAAAAGCAATAGTGTCCACCATTCACCTCTACCAGGCCCACCTGTGGCTGGGGTGGGGAGAGACAGGTTTTCCTAACATTGCCTACAACCCAGCAGGCCCTGGAGCTGCGGTTGGGTGCCAAGACCTCAGAGCCAGGTGCTTATGACTTTCCTTAATGACTTGTCAACACAAGTAATTGGCCCAAGCTCCAGTGACTCTCAACAAAGGAAGAAAACTCTTTGCAAATAGAAGAGTGGGAGGAAAGAACTTAAATCAAACTGCACGCTTAGTACCTGCCAGATTTAATCCCTTCTTCTCTCCACTGACAGAACTAATGAGTGGATTGCAAGATTTTACACCTCTCCTCTGACGTTTTAAATGCCTCAAATAATAATAGAAATACATTTATATAGTGCTTTATATATTTTGGTTCATTTAATCCTCACATCAGTGGGAGAGAGAAGTATTAGCCATATTTTACAGCTGCAGAAACAGAAGCTTGGGGAGATCAGATGACTTGTTTAAAATCACACAGCTGGTAAATGAGAGCTCTTCCAAGTCTAGTCTCAGCCCTCTTCCCTCTACACCACGCTTGCTTTCCCACTGGTTGATGAGCTCAGATGGAATCCAAGCACTTAACAAAGGCTGCCTTTTGGCAAATAATATTTTGTCCCCAAATGCAAGTCAGTCAGTAATCCATGTAAATTGAGGCCAATTTATAAAGTAGCTGTTCCCCGAACCCAGGCCTCACTGGCCCTTACCCCTGCCATTCTCCAATCTGTATATAGTGTTCCTAGTAGCAGACCTAGTTATCAGAATGTCAGAACCCTGAAGTTAAAATGCTCACTCACACGAATCCCCAACTTAGTCTTCATAACTCAAAGAATTAACCTGTGTGCATTTTCATTTTTAGTGGTAGCAGAGGCCTTAAGCTAGAGAATAAAACTCAAGGGATGCAGCAAGCTGTACAATCCTGGACCACCATCTTGGACTAAATGGTTGGAGGTTGGGTAGTTGAACTCACCAGCAATAAAATCCTGGGTTGAGACAGCCTCTAGTGACATTTCTTCTGGGTGTTGAGCTGGGCCCTGCTGGGGGAACAAGCCATAGGTACCCTGGCAGGTGCAGCCTGACAGTGAAGGCCTCAAGATATTGGGCACTGTCCCTCTGTAAAGTTCCAAGTACTCAACTCTGAGCATAAGGGGTACAGACTATCCTAGGGATTTCTTTTTTCCAGGCAGCTTCAACCTTCCTTCTCTGAAAGTGGCAGTGGGAAGCAAAGTGTCCTAAATTTGTAAATGTGAAAGTTAAATAAAATAAAAATATGCCAAACCTTGGAAAAAACTCAAGAGATGGAATCGCATGCATTGGCTGGTAGAAAAGCTTTCAGTTAATGGGCATCAATGTGTGGCTATAGAGCTAGAATCACACCACAGGGCTAACTGCCTCGGTCTGTTTATAGTAACGGCTTGATTTCTGATACAACCTAAATGTGTTGGAAAAGCAGTCCCATATCACTGACTTTTCCAGATCTACCCACACCCGCCTAGCCCCTTACAGCAGTCTCACATCAGGAGGCAGGTTAATGGTCGTAGTTCTCCAGAAGGGAATTAATATTTAGGCTTTTATTTTGTTCAAGGCATCATGAAAGTCTTCTTAGCCTCAAAGTTCAGTCTCAGATATTTGGAATTATTTTTCTGCTCCTGTCTTCCTCCCATCCACAATGAATTGAGAGATATGAATCAGGAGTTGGATGTGAGATGGTGATACTTTACTCCATTCCCTCCCATCCTGTCCTTTCAAGCTGAAGTACAATTGCTCCCTTTCATAATAGCAGTCTGTGGTTGTCATGTAGATAAATGCGATATGGTTTCACACCTTGTCCATTTTGTGTTACTAAGTAAGAACTCCCAAGAAGCAGTTCCATTTAAGGAGAATGCAGATGCTTTGATGCTATGCCAAGGGCTACATTTCTTATAAATAGGGTTTTCATGGCAAATCCAGGAACCAGAGTCTCCTGCCATTATCAAAAAATATCTACCATGTAGCACAGCAAAAATAGTAGATGCTTGACATCAAATGGAGCCCTTGTTCTCTAGTGCATCTTCAATCACAAACCTAATCAGGCATATAATCTATTCTGAAAGGATCTAAAGGGTTTTCTAACCAGTTTGTCTTACCAATTCTTTATCTGCGGCTGCAGTTTTTCATGCCTGGAGTGCATAGTTGCTTTACAATTTCCTTTGGCACAAATTACCCTAAAACTCTCTCCTTAAATATATTGAATTATACTCAAATGAGATCTCTTTAATGATAAGTCCATTTTAAATATGTAGTTCCCAGTGGAAAGAAGGTATTTACAAGCCACTGAGGGTATGTGTAAGAAGCTTGGTGGTAGGAAGGAGTGATCCATATTGAGTTTGAGATCAGGGAGATCTAGAAATAGTCCTTCAGACTTGGCATTTGTGGATTTTCATGGAAAGCTTGTGCCGGAATTTTGGTTTAAAGTAGAATACTTGAAAAAAAAAAAAGAATACTTAAAGTAAATCAGTTGCTGCGATAGAATATATAGGGTTATATTCTTTCCTTTAACCCTGAAAGAATCTCCATATTGAACATCCATTGGCGGCTAATGCGAGATGCTCTTATACATTGACTGGAAAAACTCCCCAAAGTTTTTAGGCTGATAAGTTCAGAATTATCTTGGTTGCACACAGGTTGAAATTTTATTATGTTCATATTTAATTTTCAAAAATACATGAACACATGGAATAGAATTGACAGGCCAGAAATAAACCCATACATCTATTACCAATACTTCTTTTTTTTTAACCTGGTCTTCAGCATGGCAGGTGAGAATTCTGCCACTGAGCCACCATCGCACCACCCACCAATACATTTTTAACAAGAATGCCAAGGCCATTCAATGGGAAAAGAACAGTCTTTTCCACAATTGATGCTGGGTCAATTGGACAGCCACAAGCAAAAGAAAGAAGTTGGATGCCCAACCTTACACCATATATAAAAATTAACTCAGAATGGATCAATGATGCAAATATAAAAGCTAAAGCTATAAAACCCTTAGAAGAAAACATAGATATGGCCATGAATTCTTAGATATGATACCAAAAGCACGAGCAACAAAAGAAAAAAATAGGTAAATTGGACTGTATCAAAATTAAAATATTTTATGCATCAAAAGACATTATTAAGAAAATGAAAAAACCTACAGAATGAGGGAAATATTTTCAAATTATTTATCTGATTAGGATCTAGTACTGAGACCCTTAGAATATATAAATAACTTTTGCAACTCAACCACACAGGACAAGCAACCCATTAAAAACTGGACAAAGAACTTGACAGACATTTCCCCCAAAGCATATAAACAAATTTCAACAAGCACATGTAAAAATGCTCCGCCTCAATTATCATTAGGAAAATATAAATCAAAGGCACAATGAGACCCCTGCTCGCATGGAAGCGGCCACCGCAGCCACTGGAGAGGAACTGGGGGCGGAGGGGGCCCCCCCGCAAGACTCCTCGCAGGAAACGCGGCGGTGGCGTTGTCCGCGAGCCAGAGCACAAAGTTATCAATGCTGGGCTAGATACTGCAGGGAAAACTACCATCCTTTACCAGTTTTCTATGAATGAACTTGTACATACATCCCCTTCCCCACAGGAAGTCATGTAGAAGAGATAATTGTTAGTAACACACGTTTCCTAATGTGGGATATTGGTGGCCAAGAATCTCTTCATTCTTCCTGGAACACTTATACACTAACACTGAGTGTGTAACAGTTGATGTGGACAGTACAGCCAGGGAAAGGATTTCTGTAACTTGAGAAGAGCCGTATAAAATGTTAGCGTATGAGGACCTAAGAAAAGCTGGGTTGCTGATTTTGGCTACTAAACAAAATGTCAAAGGATGTATAACTGTAGCAGAAATCTCCCAGTTTTCGAAACGAGCTTCTATTAAAGCTCACCAGTGGCGTAGCCAGGCATGCTGTGCTCTAACAGGCGAGGGACGGTGCCAAGGACTTGAATGAATGATGTCACGATTTAAGATTAGATGATCTCTACTAACCTCTTCTCATAGACTTTATATAAACCAAGTGCTGGGCTTTTTCTGAATGCTGCAAAAATTAATGGTTTCGATATATTTATAAAAAACCGATTTAAACTTTTTCTATAAGAAAAAAAATTAAGACCACTCATTTGAAAACAAAGATGAAGTCTCACCTTCCAATTTGCTTTCTCGTTAGTTCCTTCCAAAGTAAGGTTTTAAGCTGTGACTGGCATTTTTCTCATAAAGAACCCTCACAGGACATTGTGTAGCCTGTGGTAAGTACAAAGAGAGAGAAAGACACTGTTAACTTTAAGAGCTTTATTATCAGTATAAACCCCCCTAGTTGAATGTTGTTCTCTTCTTGTTCTATTAAGTCAAAATACAAATCAGCACAGTTATTCAGTTTGTAATATTTTAATGTGGAGTGTTACTTGCGAAAAGTATTTTGCATAAGGTTGTGTATGTATTGTGTACATACCTCAAGTTCAAGTTAATAGCTTTGATTTACGTTCTAAAGAAAAGCGAGTTACATAAATATTAATTTATCCTTAGTTGTAACCACATGTGATGAATACTGGCATTGGTGTTACGTGCCATTTTGTACTTTTCCCCTTAGGTTCTCTGTAGTGTACTAAGAAAGCCGCCAATCATTGAGCTACTCTTGAAAAAAGAAAGAAAGAAAAAGGGAAAAAGCTTAATGTTGTGTACATACTTTTTGTTGATTGAATCACACAGAAACATGTACTGCAACTGAATGGAACTTATTTAAAATTCTTGGCTTTTGTATTACTAATGGGCAGCAGTTAATTATCAGATTATTCCCTGTATACGTCCATATGCCATCTATATTACTGAATAAATTGTTGATCCATTAATCAGTCATTAATTATGATTAAAATTATCAAGTAAATTTTTCAATATTATTTGAAAAGTGTTTTGTGAAACATATCTATCCAGAGAAACAACATAATTTTTTTTGGTATTAACTTATATGTTGAACATTTATAAGCTCTACATGTCGTGAATTTGAGATGAAAAGTGAAGCATGTTTTCCATGCAACAACAATAACTTCTTATTGCTGATTTTAGGGATTGGAATAGTGTGAGATTTTTTTTTATTTCTGTTAGTTGTCTTGTATCTTCTTCCACCACTTGAAGACACTGTTTGACAATGAGAAGACACAAATATTTTTTGAATGCTTTTAAGAAGTTGGTATAAGAATTGATTGATACGATGTATCATTTTTACTAAGAAGTAACTTGATCAGTCACACCTATTATGTTTACTTAGGGTTCTTTTTTTCTTTTTTACAGTATCTGAAAGTTGAAGATATTTCTGTCATATTATAAATTTATCATAAATGTGTTAAAACATTTTCTGAGTATTCTTATTTGCATATCTTTTATACCCTGAAAATCTGGAGGCTAATTCAAACTGGCATGTTTTGGAATGTTCAAGAAGAAAAATGCTTTGAATACCAGCCTTTTGGGTTTCCTAGAGCTTTTAGTGAGAAATATTTGTACATACTATAGCATTGACAAAATTTTGAAAGTCATTTCAATAAAGTATAACTCTAAATCCAAGTCAGAATGGGAGATCAGTGTTTCATATTGGAAGTTTTCTGTTTTAGATTTATATTATAATGTTTAAATTGCACATATAACATTTTAGTACTTATCAACATGCTTTTACAAAAGTAAATCCTAAATTATGAGCTTTAATTATTCATATGTTCTCAAAACTTTCTAATCACCATAAGAAATAACATGTATGTTAAAAATTCCCTTAAAACTCAGATCTACTTTGTGGATGCTGCAGTTTCATCAAAGACAAATGTTCTGTAAAGTAGCCCAACAAATCCACACTTTTTGTCCTTTCTGTCTTTTAATTTGTATAATCATGCAGCCACCTCATTTCATATCAGAGAGCACATTCCCATGTCATCAAGGTGTGAGCTAAAATTTATTCTTGATTGAATATTTAAAGCATGTACTGCATTGTACAATTGGTTTAGAGTTGAATTATTGATATGGCGCCCTAAAATGCACAGAATCTTTTGCCACATTTATGAAACTTACTTTTTCTGTTGTTAATTTCTACCCTGTAGTCTAGCAGTAGAGATAAGATGTTCCCTGTGTTCTTACATAAAACAAAAATTACAGCTGGGATAAAAAAAGGTTTAGTCAAATATGCAAATATCAAAATCATGTTAACAGTATTACTTCCAAAGAAGATGGAGAGTTTCATGAATAGTCATTCTGCAATTTATACAGACCATAAGTGGAATTTAAACAAAGGCTAATGCTTTTGGTGTTTTTTTTTTTTTAACATGGACAGGCACCGGAAATTGAACTTGGGTCTCCAGCATGACAGGAGAGAACTCTGCCTGCTGAGCCACTATGACCCGCCCCAATAATGTGTTTTTTGTTTGTTTGTTTTTGCATGGGTAGGCACAGGAAATCGAACCTGGGTCTCTGGCATGGCAGGAGAGAATTCTGCCTCTGAGCCACTGTCACATCACAATGCTTTAGGTTTTTTAATATGATACTTATGTATATAAACAAGTGGCTGGATTTAAATAGCATGTTTTTGATACCAATTTTGAGAATAGTGTAACTTCTCTTTTTATCTTGGTAAAAGTATTCATATACTATAAGCATTTAAATATGCTTAATTTTGTTGTAATAGTATTTACAAAGTATATCTTAACGCACTGTAAAAAAAAAAGCACAATGAGAGACCACTTCACACCCACTAGGATAACTATAATTTTTTTTTTAAATAAGAAATATATTGGTGAGGATATGGAGAAATTAAAACCTTTGCAAATTGCTGGTGGTGATGTAAAAGTTTTCAGCCACTGTGGAAAACGGTTTGGAGGTTCCTCACAAGGTTAATCGTAGAATTGTCACATGACCCAGCAATTCCAGTCCTAGGTATGTTTGAAACTCTTATGTACCCCAGGAAAGCCATGCCTTCTCATCCAGTTTTATGGGTGGAGACCTATCGTGGGTGAGACCTTTTGATTTAGGTTGTTTCCATGGAGATGTGACCCACCCAGTTCAAGGTGAGTCTTAATCCTTTTACCAGAGTCCTCTACAAAGAGAATAAAAGGCAGAAAACAGAGCGAGAGCTCAGAGTCTATACAGAGAGCAGAGAGATGACAGATGCTTAGCATCAGAAAATGTCCCAGGAGATGCTAAGCTAAGAGATGAAATCCAGAGCTTGCCCCTGAGAGGCTAAGAGAGGACAGGACCCACAGATGCTTGAAGAAAGAAAACATTCCAGGAAAAACCAGAACCCACTGGATTTGAGAAATCATTTTAAAATGAACCCAGGACAGAAAGGCCACCAGATGTTGCCGTGTGCCTTCCCATGTGACAGGGAAACCCTGGACACAATCAAACTTTCTTAAGTGAAGGTACCCTCTTGTTGATGCAGTAATTTGGACATTTCCATGGCCTTAGAAGTGTAAATTTGTGACCTAATAAATCTGCCTTGTAAAAGCCAATCCATTTCTGGTATATTACATTCTGACAGCATTAGCTAATCAAAACAATATGTATACACACAAAAAATGAAAATAGGCATTCAAGCAAATATGTGTACACAAATGTTCATAGCAGCACTATTCACAATAGCTGTAAGGTAGAACCAACCCAAAAGCTCATCAACAGATGAATAGATAAACAAAATATGGTTTCTCCATACAATGGAATATTACTCAACCATAAAAAGAAATGAAGTACTGAAATATGCTACAAGGTGGATGAACCTTGAAAACATTAGGCTAAGTGATAGAAGCCAGATACAAAAGGCCATATGCTATACGGTTCCATTTAAATGAAATAGGTAAATCCACAGAAACAGAAAGCTGATGGTTGGAGCAAGGGGTAACGGGGAATGGGGAGTAACTGCTTAATGGGCACATGATTTCTATTTTGGGATTATGAACATATTTTGGAACTTGATAGAGGCAGTGGTTATACCACATTGTGAATGTACTAAATGCTGCCAAATTTTTCACTTCAAAGAAGTTCATTTTGTTATGTTAATTTCACCTAAAATTAAATGAATATCAATCAGAAAATCCTTGGAAAATCTCTTAAGAGCCAGTGATCTATTAAGAATTTTAATTTCTAACCAAATAATTTTCCTTTACTTCGTCCTTTCACTATGTTGGTTTCTCACTACGTTTCCTTGTTTATTTATGCCTGTGTACACTAGGCACTCAGTAAGTGTTTGCTACATGAGAATCATTTGTTATGGGATGCTACGTTAGATGTAGTGAAGGACAGAAATGAGGATGAAGATTTAGAGTGAAGAGTCATTTCCCTGGATGTTGATTGATACACGTTATAGGGCAAAAGAAAAAGAGATTCCATGATGTGTTGCATTTCAAGTTTATCCATTCCCTGTGGAAGGAAGGAACAGCATTTATTTTAAAAGACCAGAGATTAGGCACTAAGGTAATTTCATATGCATGATTTTGTTTAATGATCACAAGCAGCTTGTAAAGAGGGTATCGTTAGCTACATTATCACATGCAAAATGAAACACAGAAGCATAATTAATTTACTCAGAGTCACAGAAAAAGTATGGGATTCAGGCATTACTATCTCTTACCCCCGAATAGGTCTCTCTTTAGTATAAATCCTCCATGAGCTTTGATTTCAATAGCTGCATCAAAGAGGATTTGAACTAGATCAGAGTTAACACACACATAGCACATAAGCTCCTGTTCTCCTAAGAGTGTCTGGGGTGACCACTGTTAAACTCAATCACGTCATTGTTTTCTGGTGAGTCTTCCCTCAGAATCCCTCCAAACCAGGTTCTGCACAGAGAACTCTTAGCAACAATCAGAGATAGCATTCATATGAAATGTTCTGGCCCATTCTTCAACCCTAAAATGATGCTAAGCCCCTTCCAAGTTCTCTAGACCCAAGCAAAACAGACCTAAAGCGTGCATCAATGTTTGACTTCACAACACAGATATTCTAACTACTGGGACCCTATTTCTAAAGATGGTCTCTAGTCTCAAAGACCCCAGAATCTAGCAGCCCTGGGCCTCAGTGCAAAGTAGGTCTGGAAACTAAAATCCATGAACATTCTAATGCTTTCCTTTTGAAGTTTTAGATCTGAAGGATAAGTCTAAGTCCAATGGAAGGAAGAGCAACACGGGGCCACTGGCGTCTGAATGCTTGACAATTTGTGTGGCTGAGAAATGTCAGGTGATTGCAGCCAAGGAGCAATAAGAGAACCCAACATTTCAGCATGGTTCAGGTCTCATTTTGTCATTCTTCACCCCTGGCCTGCAAAAAACGTTGAGAATATTTCAAGTAAAGCCTCAAATTCCAATGTTGATGAAAGAGGCGATATTCGTTTTGAATTATGTTTGCAAAAGATCAGGGATAGAATACAAGAGGGCAGGAACGGTGAAGCAAAGAAGTGATGTCATTTGGAGTACAGGTAATTTGCATAATAGAATTTTCTCCTATGTAGGGCATCTTGGAGAGTGACATTTCAAAAGAGCACAGCTAAAACAAAAGTCCATCAAGTGAAGTGGAGTCATCAAACCTGAGAATTCTTTGGACAAAACTTAACTAAAGTGCTAAGCCAGGCAATCTCTTCAGTACCATCTCTGTGCTACATTCTACCTTCTTTAGAAACCTACAAATATGGAGTTGGAAATCCAGCGGTTTTCAAATTGTACTAGCAGTTAAATGTTTAGTATCATGAATCCATGATATATAAACCTATATGTAAAACCTGCATTCCTGTATTTAAAAGGAATATACCCTATATATAAAAAAGTTAGAGCAAGGCTGTCCTGGTTGAAATGGATATAGGAACCTGAGTCCATTACATTTGATCTCTCCTGTCCACTCTATTCAGGAATTCTTCTCTGAAATCCTGGACAGCTGCGGAATGTACTTTGACAACCATTCTTAAGTCAATGTCTAAATTTTCCAGATGGCACAGAGAGGCTAAAGGACTTGACCAAGTTTACTAGGCTATTTTGGGCTAGTCCTGGGATGAGTGGCCCTAGTTCTTCTGATCATAACCTCCCTGACACGTGTTAAATCTTAGTTTCTCAAAGCTCTCGGATGATTCTGAAGGTGGTATCTGTTAAACTCTAGGGTTGCTTCATTGTCCAGTACCAGTTCAGTTAAATCTCACACTCCTTCCAGTGTGAGGCAGACCAGGCACAGCAACCTTTAAGAGGATCCACACAACTTCATGATATAGTGAAGTAGACAAAACATGTGCTGGCTCTGGTGACAATGGCCTGGGTTCAAGCCCAACTCCACCATTCTTTGGTGTGATAGTGAAAATTATGCTCTATCTGAGCCCCTATGTCCTCATATGTAAAACTGAGGGCTTAAAGGCTTTGGAATATAACTCCACTGGGGTCTCCCCATGCAGGTTTGGATCCTGCTGACTATGAGCATTAATTTGGTGGGGGTGGGGAGGTACAAGGGTAGTTCAGTGGTAGAATTCTCACCTGCCATGCGGGAGACCGGGGTTCAATTCCTGGCCCATGCACTTCCCCAAAACAATCAGAAACCAAAAAGACAAAAGTTCAACAAATGGTGCTGCAATAACAGGATACTCACCTGGGAAAAGAATGAAATGTGACCCCTGCCATGCTGTATAACAAAAAAAATGACGGGTTAATGTGAAATTATAGTGGAAAAATTAATGTGTTGAATAAAATCTTTTGACTGAGATCCTCTGTTCTATTTTAAAAGGAGGGAGAATAAAATAAAAAAATAAACTGAAAGAGTATTTTTGCTTTCAGTATCTTCCTGATCCACACCCCACCTCACTCCTTAGTTGTGATATTGTCTTAGTAATGACAATAATCATGAAGATGGCTCTTACTTGTTATGTTTGCTAACATAAGAAATGCTGGTTGTTATAACAAGCCAACCCCCAAATCTCAGATGCTTAACAAAGTGTAAGTTATTTCTTGCCCAAGTAAAATGCAGTGTGTAGGTTTCTGCTCCGTGAATGGCCTTCCATGCAGCGCCACCATCTCTATAGCGTCAGAATTTTCTGCCAGACCTTCTGCATACTGGCAGAAGGCAGGGGAAGAGAGGAGGAAGGATGAACTGGGAGGCCTACATTGCTTCTGACAATATTCCATTGTCAAAACTGAATTATATGATGCTATTTAAAACAGCAACTGGGAAATGCAGAACTGATAGAAGCTGGGCAGCAACCATCCCAGAAATCACTTTACATTATAAAGGAGAAGTTGCTTGCTTATCAACCTTATGTAATAAAGTATATATCAATCAGTAAGAATTATCAAACACATCTTCCTAAGGAGGAAACAATTCATAGGAAGCTCAACTACACAGATAAGAATAGGAAATAAGGGGAACTCACTGTTTTGCCACTTACCTAATTTTACACAGTAAAAAACCCTATCTATTCAGAAAATAACGCTAAAAGATTACATGCTGGAATCCTGGGCTGAGGGAGGGGAAATGTTGGTGTAGAAGAAAGAAAATAGGTATAGTTGTTTTCTCTGTTAGAGGCTGCCACTGATTTTCTCTACGACCTTTTGACACTTTTTTACTATCCAAATATTCTATTTTTCTTTTTTTCCTGTTTGGTTCAAAAGGCATTTGTACCTAGTTTATTTAGATGTTTATAAACTGTATTATTTAGGAACTCTACGTTCAGTGAGTATTACGGGGAAAATATTACAATCCTATGTTGTTCCTCATCCACGAATTAATTATCTACACATGATTTGTTTAAATTTGTTAATCAGTAAACACTCTGCAAACAGGTGTCGTCCTTGATTCTCAAAAGTGATGTAATATATAAACAATTCCAAGCACATGTTCCATTCATGGTACTTATTGATATAAATGTTTCTCTAAACTGATATTAGCTTTGTTTATATGAAAAGCCCAAAAGCAACAGCTGGAACAGCCAGAGTCCAAGGCATCCATTTGGTCGGGAAGTCTGCCCATGTATCTCACCACTGACCATGGGACTCTCTTGCCATCTGCCTCTAACCCCACTAGCTCTCTGCCAGGAGCCTGTCAGCTCTCTGCAAAATGGATCCTAGCCTCTACAGCTACTTACAGAAAGCAAAACTCTTATTCCACAGGCTCTGATTGCTATCATTTACCACCCTCCTCCTGTTCTTAGGAACTGCCTGCTGGAACACTTCATTTCTTCCCTTTAAGGAGCAGTGCCAATTCCTCAAAAAGCACTTTTGCTTATTCAAACCTCCAGCACCGGTATAGACCGTCCCATGAGTTCCAGTATCATGCTCGATGGAGAACACTAGTTCTCACCACCATCATGCAGGGCGATTTTGATTCCTTGGCACCCACCACAGGGAGTGACCTAGCCCAGCATTGCCCTAAGTGTGTTCCAGTGAATTCTATTTCCATAGGTTGTCAACAGATGTCACCAACAGAGAGGTGGGGGTGGTTTCCATAATCAAATACGTTCTGGAAACCTTAAGTAAGACGAATTAAACATGCATCTTTAATGCAGGCCTTCAGAAACCTTTTAATCTATCATTGTTACTACAGATCTCCAACAGAAAGATGCAGCATGTAGCACTTCCCAAACTCATTTGACTTCAGAAAAACCTTTTCTCAGTGTTTCTCAGGGAACTGATGATGACAGGAATCTGCTTTGGGAGAAATGCAGATCCAAGCTGGTCTGTCTCAAGTCGGCAACCGTCCATGATAAGAGGATTTGATGATGACTCCTCTCATGGTTTCATTCTACACTGAGGAAGTGATCTTGCAGAAGTCTGCCTGATACTGTCGTACATGATGGCAATTCCTGAACCACAGGTGGACACGCAGACCTGTTGATCTGATCCACCTTCAAGGACTTACTATCTAGATGCAGGGAGGCCAGTGAGCAGACAACTTCTAGCTATCAGCTCCTACAGGATTTGCCTCAGCTGTAGAAGCCACCTTGCCCAAAGTCAGTCCTTTCCAGGGCAATGTCCACCAGATGACTGAATGTGGGAGAATTCTAAAGGGCCAGTCATTGCAGCTTGATGTGGGATGCTTTGATGTGCAATGCTCATTCCAGAGTTCCCTGTCAGGTTGACTGAGGCTTTGTAAGGCCTACATCACAGTTCAACTTTTTCCCTGCATGAGCCTCTTCCTACCTCCCTTCCATTCATATTTGTGGAGCCATAATACACATCCTATCTGTAAACCCATTTGGTGTCTGCTGCAGAGTATTCCATAGGGTGAAAGAGTTGCATTGTCCAGATCCCCTTCAAAGATGGACTTGTGGCCTGGCTGTAGGGGCACGAGCAGACAGCCTCCAGTCTTCAGCTCCTTCAGGGATACTTTCAGCTGTAGAAAGGTGATCTCACCACTGGTCACATCCTTCCCTGTGCAGCCAGCATCAATAACTAGAGGAAGCAGATCTATAAAGGCCAGGCCGTTTTGACTCCATGCAGAACACTCCGATGTGCAATCCTCACTCCAGAGCCAGCCACTGGGTGGACTGAAGCTTCATCAGGTCTGCCTGGCAGATCAGTTTGTTCCTCTGTACAGTCTGTGTTCTCTTCCTCCCCTGCACAGAGGGTGATTCCTAATAAACATCTTATACCCCACACTGTATCTCAGCATCTGCTTCCAGAACTCAACCTGTGGCAGTAAGAATAGACAAATATACACTAGCAACAGGTAACATTTGTTGAACACTTAAAATGAGACAGGAATTTTGCTGGTGCTGTATATTCATTATATGTCCCATTTTATCCTAAGGAAAATACAAACCTGTGGGGTACAGAGGACTAGCCACACTTTATACATAAAGGAATTTGGGGCACAGAGTATTCATGCAACTTGTCCAAGGTCAAAATTTTTAGGAACTCCAGAGCCATGTATTTAATCAGTATATATAGTGAAATTTAAAATACTTTGAAACAATAAGGCTATCTTGAAGAGCTTTTGTAAGCTGTGACACATTATACAGATAGTACTCAATCACCATGTATAACAGTCAGGGTTCCTGCAGAAAAGTGATGATGCATTCAAATAGAATGGTTTAAGGATAAATCAATAAAGAAACTATTTACAAGGGCATGGGTTGGATATATGGAAACTATAAGGAATAGAGTGCATCCCAGCAGCTGGTAATACTGGAGTGTTCCTACTACCCTTAAGTCTGAAGGGATGCGAAGCAGTTACTGGAACCCAGAGGTATACAGGGCTTTGTAAGGAGGGCAGCCTAACAGGAATTATGAACTTAGATTGATGGATGAAGAGAAGGAACCTGAAAAATATGTACCTTGACCTCTCTCTCCTCCCTCCCACTCCCCTGCCAGTGCTTTTCATTGGCTAAGCCTGATCAGAAGTCAGGGATCCAGGAATGTCATCCTTATAGGTCAACCTTCCCGGGCAGAAAGCAGAGAATGAAGGATGATCAAAGGCAAACAGAAGACATCTAGAACATACTCTGAGATAGGGAAAAGGGGAAGAAACTGCAAACCTCAACCCGGTTTCAGTGCAGAATCAGTACTTGAATCTTTTAATCCCAAACTCCATGTTTTCCAACTCCACTGCTTCTAATAACAGAAGAGTAATTTTTGCACTGCACTGGTGCCTATTTAATTACAGAACAATCACACAGCCTAGATGGGCTTCTGATAAACATAAGATTTCATTTGCCCCCAGTTGAAAAACCATCCTTACAGATTCCAGCCGATTTTCAGTGGGATTATACTCTACTCCCATAGTGGAAAGAGATTTGATATATCTCCTCGAACAATACCATCTGCAATGCCCCGAAACTTCTAATGCACCAAGAGAAAATGAGGCAAATCCTGCTAAATTATAAGAGGACTAACTTACTTGAGGGGCAAAAGAGTATGTAAAAACGACAGAAAATGGCAGGGCTTGCACTGAATAATCTGTCCAAGATCTGTTCTCTTACGAAACCAATTTAGTAAAATTTTACAGATGAAATAGAATTGGTTCTAAAAGAAGGGAAAGCAAGAAGTGAAGGGAAGGACAATGGATGCTTATTGAGTACTTACCATAAGCTAGGCTTTGTGAAATATACATTGTCTTATTTAATCCTCCTTATGATACTACGTAGTAAGAATCTGTAAGGGCATCTGCATTTCACTGCTGTTGGGCCCAGACCAAGTTTGTATAAAGCATGGGCTGGGGCTGCTGCAATACCAAAAAGCATGCCAGGCCAGAAGTAGACAGATTTATTGGGACTTACAAACAGAGAGGTCTCTGGTGATGGCTATTCGGAGGTTCAGCACCCCATGAGGGATAGGAGCCGGGGGAAGGGTGAGGCCTGGGATAACACGTAATTTTAGAACAAAGGGATTCCATATAGTATGAGCACATTGGGTCTCTAGCATAATCATTAGAGGGGCCAAAGACCTGATGTTTTACTAAGATTAGTTTTTAAGACTAAGATACAGTCAATGCCGCTTTTACATCCATGTTATGTCTTCACCCTCCGAGAAATTGTTTGTTTTCTTGACCTTTGTCTTTGGCTACAGCCAGTTTGTTATGAGCCTTTTAGGAGGGGGCTTGGGCCCTGGGCTGCTGCAACTACCCAATATTCATTCCTCCTCCATCTGGAAGTTGAAATCATAATCTCCCTTGGGAGACACCTGCTTCTTCATTCTCAACCAAAGTTGAAAGACATTAGCCAATCCCCACTTTTAGAATAGGCCCTGACTGGCTCATAATCAGTGGATCCTGTCTCCCTCCACTGCAGTGATTGGTTCAGGGATGGTCAAAGTCTGTGAGATCAAGAATATGTATGTTCAGACTTTGAAGAAGAGCTTCCTTTCTGCCACTGGCCTTGTCTTACTAAGATATGAGCCTTGGGATCCGCAGTCTGTTTTATACCATGAGGAAAGCAACTAAAGATGAAGACATCACATGAGAAAGGCAGAGAAAAGAGACTCAGGGAAGCGCATCTGAGTGTATGTTTTGAGACCCTGGACCTACTCTGGACCTATAAGTTTCTGAGCCAATAAATTTCTTTTGGATGTAAGCCAAT